>NC_037328.1:158370906-158534110 GCF_002263795.3 Bos taurus | reverse complement strand
TCATTTAATGGATTTATCTTTCCTAAATTTAAAAAAAAAAAATGTTGTTATTATCCTGTTATATTTATTTATATTCTACTACAGTGAAGAAAGCATATACATTTTACAGATAAGAAATATGACAATACTTTTTCTTTGTAAGCGTGCATTTCTGATTCTGTTCCTTTAACTTAACTATACATTAGGTTTTTCTCTCTATCCTGTTATATTTTAAAAAGTGTTGCCTTAGCTACTGTGATCACGTGTTTATTGAAGCCTAAACGGATTGAGCAGATTTGCTGCTTCTCAACCCTTTCAAAATATTTTTTTGAGTAAAAAATTAGTATTTGGTTTTATTTACATGCTGTTATAATGAGGGAAGCATATACATTTTACAAATAAGAGATATGCAGTTTTTCTTTGTAAGCATGAATTTCTTATTGTGTTTCTTTCACTTAATAATGTGTAAGGATTTTACTTCATGCTGTTATGTTTTAAAAATGTGGCCTGAGCTACTGTGATGACTTATATATTGAGCCCTAAACAGGTCACGTAGGTTTCCAAGTTTTCAGCTTCATATGAATGAAATGATGTCGCGCAGTTCCCTCAGTCTCCCCTCTTCTGTTAATATGTGTTAGCTCCTGCTGTACAGCAAAATGTGACTCGGCCACACGGTGTACATACATCCCTCCGTCTGGCATTTTTATTATTTTTAATTATTTAAAAATCGTTCTACAGTATTTTTCTCATTATAATCATTTTTCAAAGTCATTTTATCACTTAAACATTTCTTTTCATCTTTACTGTATCATCATTTCAAATTACTTTTTAAACATCGTTTTGTCACATTTGTCATTTTTATCGTATTAAATCTATTTTTAAAGCCTATTTCTATCAAAATCTTTTTACAGTCTTTTTCTCATTATAATCATTTTCAGTCATTTTATCGCTTAAAAATTCCTTTAAATCTTTGTATTGTCATTTCAAATCATTTTTTAAAAAATAATTTTATCAACATTTGTCATTTTTATCATATTAAATCTTTATTTTTTAAATACTCATTTATTTCTAATTTTTTTTTGCCAACCACGTGGCTTGTGGGGTCTTGCTTCCCCTACCGGGGATAAAACCCCTGGCAACTACAGTGAAAGCTCAGAGTGCTAACCACTTGAACGCCAGGGAAGACCCCATTCCTATTTTTAAATCATTTTATGTCTTATATATTATTTTAAACTTTTTTTGTTTTTTTTTTCCACTTTAAATCATTACCATTTTAATGTCATTTTAGCGTCTTTTGTCATCTTACTAATTTTTGAATGATTCTGATTTTTAAATCATGTTTGGCAACAGCTAATTGTTTGTTTCATCTTTTTGTATTGATATTTTTATCATTCCAGTTCACAGTCTAACCATATTTTTTGTCATTTTTATCATTTTGAGTCACAGTAATATTTTAAAATTGTTCTTTTTTAAACAATTAATTTCTTTAATTGGAGGCAGTTACTTTACAATATTGTATTGGTTTTGCCATACATTGACATGAATCTGCCACGGGTGTACACGTGTTCCCCATCCTGAACCCTCCTCCCTCCTCCCTCCCCATCCCATCCCTCTGGGTCATCCCAGTGCTCCAGCCCCGAGCACCTTGTCTCATGCGTCGAACCTGGACTGGCGATTCGTTTCACATATGATAATATACAACTTTCAATGCCATTCTCCCAAATCATCCCACCCTCTCCCTCTCCCACAGAGTCCAAAAGACTGTTCTATACATCTGTGTCTCTTTTGTGGTCTCGCATACAGGGTCATCGTTACCATCTTTCTAAATTCCATATATATGTGTTAGTATACTGTATTGGTGTTTTTCTTTCTGGCTTACTTCACTCTGTATAATAGGTTCCAGTTTCATCCACCTCATTAGAACTAATTCAAATGTATTCTTTTCAATGGCTGAGTAATACTCCATTGTGTATATGCACCACAGCTTATCCATTCATCTGCTGATGGACATCTAGGTTGCTTCCATGTCCTGGCTATTATAAACAGTGCTGCGATGAACACTGGGGTACACGTGTCTCTTTCCCTTCTGGTTTCCTCAGTGTGTATGACCAGCAGTGGGATTGCTGGATCATAAGGCAGTTCTATTTCCAGTTTTGCAAGGAATCTCCACACTTCTCCATAGTGGCTGTACTAGTTTGCATTCCCACCAACAGTGTAAGAGGGTTCCCTTGTCTCCACACCCTCTCCAGCATTTATTGCTTGTAGACTTTTGGATCGCAGCCATTCTGACTGGTGTGAAATGGTACCTCATTGTGGTTTTGATTTGTATTTCTCTGATAATGAGTAATGTTGAGCATCTTTTCATGTGTTTGTTAGCCATCTGTATGTCTTCTTTGGAGAAATGTCTGCTTAGTTCTTTGGCCCGTTTTTTGATTGGGTCATTTATTTTTCTGGAATTGAGCTGCAGCAGCTGCTTGTATATTTTTGAGATTAATTCTTCATCAGTTGCTTCATTTGCTATTATTTCCTCCTTTTCTGAAGGCTGTCTTTTCACCTGGCTTATAGTTTCCTTCGTTGTGCAAAAGTTTTTAAGTTTAATTAGGTCCCATTTGTTAATTTTTGCTTTTATTTCCTTTACTCTGGGAGGCGGGTCATAGAGGATCCTGCTGTGATTTATGTCAGAGAGTGTTTTGCCTATGTTCTCCTCTAGGACTTTTATAGTTTCTGGTCTTACGTTTAGATCTTTAATCCATTTTGAGTGTATTTTTGTGTATGGTGTTAGAAAGTTGTTCTTACCCTTACCAGTTCCTTTTATTCTTTTTGTATTTTTTAAATCATTTAAAAATCATCTTACCAATTTGTCATTTTTGATTCCTTCTTGTCCTTTAAAGAGCCTTATCGTTTAAACATCATTGTTATCAGTTTTGCACGTATATCATTTTGCATCATCGTTTGGGAATCAATAACTAAAGTGATGCATCAGTTGACGAGTCAATTTATTGCATCACTCTGTATCATTTGTGCCGAAGTGCAGCATGAGGAGGCTAACAGTGCAGCAGAGAAGGAAGAACAGCGCCCCCGCACCGCGATTCTTTCCCCTCCTCAAGCCCTGCACGCCCGCCTCCCTGAAATCAAACTTTTATGCTCCTTCCATCTTGCTGCCTCCTGCCCCCTTGACTCACAGACGCTGCTGCTTGCGCGTGAACCAGGTGAGCGGCCAGCAGAAAGCACGCCGACAGGACAGCCAAGGACACAGCATCGGGGAAGGACCCGGGCTGCTCAGGGCTCACGGGGCCCAGCGCCTGAGGGCCAGCGCCCAGGACCACAGCACGCGCGCGCACGGGTCATCCCGGGACGTCCGAGGCTCCTGGGGGGACGGGAGGCGGCGGGGGCGGGTTTAGGCGCAGGGGCCCTGGCGACCCGGGAGATGGGGCCGCGGGGGAGACACAGCCCCACCTCCATCCCCTCACTGTCTCTCTCTGCCTTCCCGCGGGGCTGACGTCCACCGTCGCCCGCCCGAGGTGAGCTCTGTGGGGCAGGGATGGGGGTGAACACGGAAGGCGGAGCAGCTGATGAGAACGCCGCTTGCTGTCTCCATCGCGCTCTCCACCGCCTGGACTCCCTGTCCACTCTCTGCTCACAGACGGGGGGACTCCTGGTGGACGTTCCTCTGCAGGCCACCCAGAGTCTGGTATTCCTTATTTTACTTTCTTATGGAAGCGTAATTTACAGCGTGGCTAGTTTCAAGTGTACAGCTAAGTACATCAGGAATACAGATACATATATATATTTTCAGATTCTTTTTTCCATTATATGTCATGACAAGATACTGAGTGGAGTTCGCTGTGCCATACAGCAGGTCCTTACTGCTTATTGTGTATGTATGTTCTTGTTCAGTGGCTCAGTCGTGTCTGACTCTTTGCGACCCCATGGACTGCAGCACGCCAGGCTTCCCTGTCCATCACCAACTCCTGGAGCTTACTCAAACTCACGTCCATTGCGTCGGTGATGCCATCCAACCAGCTCATCCTCTGTCATCCCCTTCTCCTCCCGCCTTCAGTCTTTCCCAGCATCAGGGTCGTTTCCAAGGAGTCAGTTCTTCGCATCACATGGCCAAAGGATTGGAGTAGAGTGTGTATGTTAATCTCAGACTCCTAAGTTTTCCCTCCCCATTTCCACTTTGGTAACCACGCGTTTGTTTGCTGTTTCACCAAGTCTGTTTCTGCTTCACAAATAAGTTCGTGGGTATTACTTTCCACTTATATTTCCACATATAAGTGGTCTGACATGGTATTTGTCTTTCTCTGTCTGGCTTATGTCACTTAGTGTGACCATCCCTAGGTCCATGGACACATAAGAATCTGCCCATGAACATTTCTCTGTAATCCACTCCGCTTTCGGTATGTGTATTTACTTTTTCTGTTGAAGCCATGAAATTAAAAGACGCTTACTCCTTAGAAGGAAAGTTGTGACCAACCTAGATAGCATATTCAAAAGCAGAGACATTACTTTGCCAACAAAGGTCTGTCTAGTCAAGGCTATGGTTTTTCCTGTGGTCATGTATGGATGTGAGACTTGGATTGTGAAGAAAGCTGAGCGCCGAAGAGTGGATGCTTTTGAACTGTGGTGTTGGAGAAGACTCTTGAGAATCCCTTGGACTGCAAGGAGATCCAACCAGTCCATTCTGAAGGAGATCAGCCCTGGGATTTCTTTGGAAGGAATGATGCTAAAGCTGAAACTCCAGTACTTTGACCACCTCATGCGAAGAGTTGACTCATTGGAAAAGACTCTGATGCTGGGAGGGATTGGGGGCAGGAGGAGAAGGGGATGACAGAGGATGACATGGCTGGATGGCATCACCGACTCGATGGACGTGAGTCTGGGTGAACTCCGGGAGTTGGTGATGGACAGGGAGGCCTGGTGTGCTGCGATTCATGGGGTCGCAAAGAGCTGGACACGACTGAGCGACTGAACTGAACTGAATATACAGTCCCTGTGCTATGCAGAAAGGCCTTGTTGCTTATCTACTTTACATAGAGTAGTTTGTATCTGTTAACCCCAGCTTCCTAATGTATGCTTCCTGGTTGATAACCATAAGCTTGTTTTCTGTGTCTCTGAGTCTGTTTTGTAAATAAGTTCATTTGTATCATTTTTTTTTCAGAGTCTACTTGTAAGTCATATCACATGGTATTAGTCTGTCTGGCTTACTTCAGTTAGTATGACCATCCCTAGGCCCATAGAGACCTAAGAATCTTCTCATGGACATTAATCTGTAATCCACTCAGCGTTTGTTACTTATTTTTAACTTTTTTATTGAACAGAGTCGATTTACAGTGTTGCTGGTTTCAGATGGACAGCCCAGTGATTCAGTTAGACGTATACATATGTATCTAATCTGTCTCAAATTCCTTTCCCATTTAGGTTGTTACATAGCATTGGGCAGAGTGCCGTGAGCTGTACACTAGGTCCTTGTTGGCAATCTGGTGTATATATATACTAGATTAAATCTGTTAATCCCAAGCTCCTCATTTATCCCTTTAGCAATCATAAGTGTCTTTCCTGTGCCTCTGACTCTTTTTCTGCTATGTGAGTCAGTTCCTTGGTCTCATATTTTACATTCCACATGTAAGTAAGAATGTCTCTCATATTCTGCATTCCACACATAAGTAACATCATCACTTTTGTCCTTGTCTTACTCAGTGTGACAGTCTCTAGATCCAGCATGGTGCTGCGAAAGCTATTATGGCCATTCTTTTTTTATGGCTGAGTAATATTCCATTGTCTTTATGTACCACCTCTCTTGCATTCACCTGCTGATGGGCACGTAGCTTGTTTTGCATGTCCTGGCTATTGTAAATAGCTCTCCTGTGAACAGCTGGGGTGCGTGTATCTGTTTTTGAATCAGTTTCGTCTGGGTCTGTGCTGAGGAGTGGGCTGGTGGGGTCACGTGGTGCCTCTCTCTTTATTTTTTTTTAAGGAACCTCCGTGATGTTCTCTGCCTCATGGCTGCACCAATTTCCATTCCCACCGACTCTGCAGGAAGGCTCCCTTCGCTCCCCGCCCTGGAAGGGACCGTCTTGAGCATCCCCGAGCTGAGCTGTACTCTGTCCGTGACCCGGAACTTGTCCCTGGAATTCAGAGAAAGTGCAGAGCTGAGGTTACCGGACAAGCAAAGCCCTTGGGGGTAGGATGCTTATGCCAAAGCTACCTGGGAAGTATGTGAAGATGGTTCTGCCCTTGACCTTCCAAGGAGCCAGGAAGACTCATCAGACATGTAGTAGGAGCTGGGTGTGGGCTGACTTCTGACAGGGCTGTGAGCAAAGCCAGCTCCATCTTTTAAGAAGATATCTGGGTCTCTACGCCAAAAACTCAAATCAGTCTTCCCAAGACCAGGGATTGAATCACTCCCATAGAAAATGAGATTAAGAAGGGAAAAGCATTTCAGAAAATGCTACTGGAAAAAAAGTCCAGAAGGCTCAGCATAATCCTTTGAAAAGATGCTTTTACAGGAGTGTGATGAGGGGCGTGTGTGAAAGTGAAAGCGTGAGTCACTCAGTCGTGTCTGAGTCGTTGCGGCCCCATGGACTGTAGCCCGCCGGCTCCTCTGTTTGTGGGATTCTCCAGGCAGGAACATTGGAGTGGGTTGTCATTTCCTTCTCTAGGGGATCTTCCCTACCCAGGGATCAAACCTGGGTCTCCTGCATTGCAGGCAGACGCTTTACCATCTGAGCCACCAGTGCGAGAGCTTTATTGTATAATTACAGACCGGGAGCCAGAGAAATCATGAGAGTTAGTAGGGTATGCTCTGGGCGAACTTAAAAGATGCTCTAATTCCAAGAGAAACACATACAACACGTAAAAATGTCAGCTTCCATGTAGTTGCAACGTTATATTAACATCACTGTGCGTTCCCTCCTCGGTCAGTGAGATCCTCCTTTCTCTCCAAGAGTCTCTGACTTCCCAGCAGCTTCATCATCTGAGAACGCACAGGCGTGGGCATTCGTCAGCAGAGGCGGCCCGGACAGACACCCCACGGGGGCACAGGTATCCCAGGTGGGACTGGGTCGGGGGCTGCGAGATGCCGCCTGGTCTCTGTGTCCTGATACAGCATTGAGAGAGACAGAGAACCAGAGACAGAGGGGCATGGGGAGAGAGAGAGAAGTCTGGAGAGAGAGAGAGAGAGAGAGAATTGGAGAGTCAGAGAGAAGCAGAGACGGAGAGAGACAAGGACGCCAAGGACAGACAGATGCACATGGAAACAGCCTGGCAGAGACAGAGAGAGATGGGGGGAGCGATGGAGACAGTGAGAGAGAGGCAGAGATCAAGAGGCAGAGGTGGAGAAACAGAGAGTAAGAGAAGGGGAAATAGAGGGAGATGCAGAGAAGAGACGGACGGACAGCGGGTGGGTAGAGCAGTAGAGAGAGACGCAGAGACAGAAAGACAAGCAGAGAGAGAGAGATGCAGAAAAGCAGAGAGAGAAGGAATCAGGGGACCAGGCCTAAATAAATTATATACAGACACACAGATATATATACAGAGAGAGAGAGAGAGTCAGACAGAGGAGGAGACGGAGAGAGGCAGAGAGGCGGGGAGAGGAGACAGGCAGAGAGAGAGACAGAGAAGCTGAGAGACAGGCAAGCAGAGAGAGAGATGGAGAGGTCGGAGTGGAGAGACAGAGAGTGACAGAAGGAGCCAGAGGCAGAGACACGGGCAGACGGAGAGTCCCCGAGAGGCGGGGAGAAACTGAGATAAAGAGGCAGCGATGGACACAGAGAGAGAAGCAGAGACAGAGACACAGGCGGAGACGCAGAGAGACTGAGAGAAGCACAGAGACAGCCCAAGAGGGGGAGAGAGAGCGTCAGGGAGACAAAGCAGAGAGACAGGAGGAAAAGGTGGGAGAGACGCAGTCGGACGGAGAAGGAGAGAGAGACCCGGAGAAGCAGGGAGACGAGAGAGAGACCAGACAATCAGAGGTGTGGGAAGAGAGGCGGAGAGTCAGGGAGACAAGAGAGAGACAGAGAGAGGCAGAGGCAGAGAAGGAGAGAGACCCGGACAAACAGGAGCAGAAAGAGAAACAGAGAGTGAGGGAAATGAGAGAGAGAGACAGAGTCACAAGCAGCAAGGCAGAGACAGGCAGGCATACAGACAGCACACAAAGAGACAGGGAGAGGCAGAGGGGCGGGGGGGACAGACAGAGAGACAGAGAGGGAGGCAGCAGAGTATTTGAGAGAGACAGGTCAGAGATGCAGGAGAATGTCAGACGGAAAAGAGAAGCGTAGACAGACGTCAGGGGAGACAGAGAGAGATGCGGAGAGACAGAGAGTGATGGACACAAGAGAAGCAGAGGCAGAGACTGACAGAGAGACAGACGGAAGCAAAAGCAGACACAAGAGACACAGAGCACGGAGTGCAGAGAGAGACACACAGAGAGGGAGATGGAAGACTCAGAGAGAGAAACGCAGAGACGGAGAAGACTGAGCATCAGAGAGATCTGGGAGGGGCAGAGACGCAGAGAGGCGAGCAGAGACAGAGACAGCCACGCAGACGGCGGAAAAGAGGCTAGAGGAACAGGAGCAGAGCCTCAGAGGCATCGAGACAGAGCGAGGGAATCGGGGGGAGATGGAGCAGAGGGGACAGAGGCGAGCAGAGAGACAGACAGAGAAGCAGAGAGATGGGGACAGAGACACAGAAGCAAGGAGACACAGCGGAGAAAGGAGCCATCCACAGACCCAGAGAGAGAGAGATGCAGAGAGGCAGACAGACAGACAGGAGAGCGGAGAGAGCGAGATAAACAGAGAGAGGAGGACAGCCAGACACAGAGACGCAGAGAGAGAGAGATGCAGAGAGGCAGACAGACAGATAGGAGAGCGGAGAGAGCGAGATAAACAGAGAGAGGAGAGCCAGACACACAGACGCAGAGAGAGAGAGATGCAGAGAGGCAGACAGACAGACAGGAGAGCGGAGAGAGCGAGATAAACAGAGAGAGGAGGACAGCCAGACACAGAGATGCAGAGAGAAGAGGCTAGAGGCAGCAGAGACTCAGAGGCATCGAGACCGATGGAGAGAATCGCGGAGAGACAGAGCAGAGGGGAGAGAGGCGAGCGGAGAGACAGAGAGTCAGAGGGACAGAAGGTGAGCGAGATGCAGAGACAGTGAGTCAGATGCCGGCAGAGACAGAGAAGCAGAGAGACAGACAGACATGTGAACAGAATGACGGAGGCGAGCGGAGAGACAGAGTCAGAGGGACCGAGTGAGAGAAGTGTAATCTCGCAAGACAGAGAGGGCCGAAGAGCAGAGCTAAAGACGGGGGGAGACAGACAGGCAGACGGAGAGTTAGAGAAGCAGACAGACAGACGGAAAAGACATGCAGAGAGACAGAGTCAGAGAGAGACACAGACAGACAGTGAAGGAGACAGGGGGTCAGAAGGGAGAAACAGAGATGGACACAGTGAGACAGACAGAGGAGGCAAGAGTCAGACAGAACAGCAGTGAGCGAGATGCAGAGAGAGACACAGAAGCAGAGAGACCGAGGCGTGAGCAGAGTGACGGACGGAAGCACAGAGGTAGAGGGACCGTTCTCTGCGGAGAGGGAAGCAGAGACAGAAGCAGAGACACTCACAGGAGAAGAGAGACGGAGAAGCTGAGAGACAGACACACAGTCAGAGACACAGAGAAACAGGGATCCAGAGAGACACAGTCAGACAGGGAGATACGGAGACCAGCAGACAGAACCTGACAGAGCCGGAGACACATGCAGAGATAAAGAAGCCGACAGACAGAGGGAGGCAAAAGCTGAAACCCAGAGCTCCCCGAGACGGGGAAAAAAAAATGCAGCCACATGGGGACGTGAAACTGCGTCCCCTCAGCACCTGCCAGAGAACGCATCGATTTTTTTTTTCTTTTTACATTTATGTTCTTTATTTTTTTATTGAAGGAAAATTGCTTTACAGAATTTTATTGTTTTCTTTTTTGCATTTATGTTCTTTTTTAAAAAAATTACTTTCTGATTGAAGAATAATTGCTTTACAGAATTTTGCTGTTTTTGGTCAAACCTCAACATGAATCAGCCATAGGTAAACATATATCCCCTCCCCTTTGAACCTCCCTCCTATCTCCCGCCCCAACCCACCCCTCTAGGTTTATACAGAGCCCCTGCTTGACTTTCCTGGGCCCTACAGCAAATTCCCCTTATTTAAAAATAAAAAAAGAACAACCTGGTCATTAGCGATCAGAGCTTTGCAACTGGGTTGAGCGCTTAAGAGAACGTTCTGGAAGATGAGGCATACTCACAGATGGTGTGGAGATGAGAGAGGCCCCAGAGCAGACCCTGCAAGGGCTTTGGTTTTGTGACTTAGCTTTGTGTCGAAGGAGTGGATGCGGGAAGGTGTGAGCGACCCCACAAGCTTGCTGGGCGTCTGGTGGAACCAAAGACAGCCATTTGTACAGAGGATCTGCTAAAGCCCCCATGCCCTGAAGAATGTGTTTGTTGGTGGTATTAAAAATAATACAGTTCAGTTCAGTCACTCAGTCGTTTCCGACTCTGCCACCCCATGGACTGCAGCACGCAGGCCTCCCTGTCCATCACCAACTCCCGGAGTTTACTCAAACTCATGTCCATCGAGTCGGTGATGCCATCCAACCATCTCATCCTCTGTCATCCCCTTCTCCTCCTGCCCCCAATCCCTCCCAGCATTGGGGTCTTTTCCAGTGAGTCAACTCTTCGCATCAGGTGCCCAAAGTATTAGGGTTTCAGCTTCAGCATCAGTCCTTCCAATGAATATTCAGCACTGATCTCCTTCAGAATGGACTGGTTGGATCCCCTTGCAGTCCAAGGGACTCTCAAGAGTCTTCTCCAACACCACAGTTCAGAAGCATCAATTCTTCGGCGCTCAGCTTTCTTTATAGTCCAACTCTCATAGGGGTACAAAATGATATAGTCCAGCTCTCACATCCATACAAAGTGATACATATATTTCAAAGTCATCACTCAAATTATAGTGGAAGAAGGACAGACTGCGGGCAAAGCACAAGACTAACTCTGTACCTTTTTCATGATCCTGATACAGGTGATAACACTGTTGTTCAGAAAGACCACCTACTGATGGGCATAATGGTGACCTGAAAAAGGCCCTTTCTAAACGAGAGAGGCAGCGCTTCCCTGGCGGTCCAGTGGTGCAGAATCCTCTGGCCAACGTATGGGACACAGGTTCAATCCCCTGGTGGGGAAGATCCCAGGTGCCTCCTGGCCAGAAACCCAGAACATAAGACAGAGGCAACATTGTAACAAATTCAAGAAAAGACTTTCAGAATGGTTTACATCAAAAAAAAAAAAAAAAAACACCTTGAAAAACGTAAATAGTCCAATTTAAGGTAGGCAAACAATAGGAATGGGCATTTTCCCAGATCAAAGAATAGCCAATAAGCCAATGAGAAGATGTTCACTTCCAAGGAATTGCATAGCCAGCATGAGATAGCCCTCCACACACACTAGAGTGGCCATAATAAAAAAAAGGGATTAACAAGTGTTACGGTGGAGAGAAATTGGAAACCCCATCGTGCTTGTCTGGATATAAAATTGTGCACCACTCTGGAAAACCACTTGGCATAGGTTTTAACGTAGACTTACCGTGTGACCCAGCAATTCCATGTTTATTTCTGTACCCGAGAAAAAGGAACACGTGTCTACACAAAGACCTGTGCATGGATATTCATAGCCACATGACTCATAATAAAAAACAGAAACGACCCAAATACCCAACCACTGATGAATGGATTAGTAAAAGGTGCTCTGATTACCTCATGAAACACTTTCAATAGAAGGAATGAAATGTCCACACAGCTGTGTTTAACATGGAGAACCAGCAAGGACCTGCTGGACAGCACAGGGAGCTCTGCTCAATACTCTGTAATAACCTTATGGTTCCCAGGGGGAAGGATGGGGGAAAGGATAGGGAGTTTGGGATGGATATGGACACACTGCTGTATTTAACATGGAGAACCAGCAAGGACCTGCTGAACAGCACAGGGAACTCTGCTCAATGCTCTGTGATAACCTTATGGTTCCCAGGGGGAAGGATGGAGGAAGGGATAGTTAGGTGGTTTGTGATGGACATGGACACATTGCTGTATTTAACATGGGAGATCCATAATTTTGTGAATATACTAAAAACCACTGAATTACTTTTGAAGAAAAGTACACGTACCCACCCCCCAATATTCATAGCAGCATTATTTACAATTAGCAAGACGTGGAAGCAATGTAAGTGCATCAACAGATGAATGGATGAAGAAGATGTGATATGTATATACAATGGAATACTCCTCAGCCATAAAAAAGAATAAGATAATGCCATCAGCAGCGACACAGATGGATGTAAAGAGTGTCGTACTGCGTGAGTCACAGAAAGATAGACAGCATATGGTATCACTTATGTGGGGAATCTGAAAATGAAGATAAATGACCTTATCTGTGAAACACACACAGACTCACAGAGACAGAAAACTAACTTAAAATTATCAAACAAGAAAGGAGGGGTAAGTCAGGAATTTGTAACACACACACTACTTTGTATAAACTAGACTAATGGCAGGAACCTACTGTACAACCCGGGAAACTGTTCAATATCTTGTAATAATTTATACTGGAAGAGATTCTTAAGAAGTATAGAGTTGCCATTTCCTACTCCAGAGACTCTTGTCAAGTCAGGCATTGAACCTTCACCTCCTGCATTGGCAGATGAACGCTTTATCACTGCACTGTCTGGAAAGCCTATACACACACACACACGTGTACATCGAATTAAAAACCAGAGACATCACTTTGCCAGCAAAGGTCCACCTAGTCGAAGCTATGGTTCTTCCAGTAGTCATGTATGGATGTAAGAGTTGGACCATAAAGAAGGCTGAGCACCAAAGAATTCATCCTTTTGAACTGTGCTGCTAGAGAAGACTTGAGAGTCCCTTGGACTGCAAGGAGATCCAACCAGTCCATTCTGAAGGAGATCAGTCCTCAATATTCATTGAAAACATTGATGCTGAAACTGAAGCTCCAGTGCTTTGGCCACCTGATGTGAATAGCTGACTCACTGGAAAAGACCGTGATGCTGAGAGAAGAACTGAGGGCAGGAGGAGAAGGGGATGACAGAGAATGAGATGGTTGGATGGCATCACTGACTCAATGGACATGAATTTGAGCAAGCTCTGGGAGATGGTCACGGACAGGGAGGCCTGGCATGCTGCAGTCTGTGGGGTCACAAAGACTCAGACACGACTGAGCGACTGAACAACAATCACTTATATGTGGAATCTTTAAAAAGTTACAAACTAACTAACAAAAGAGAAATAGATCCACAGAGAACAGACACCTTTGCCAAGAAGAAGGTGGGGGAGTGTACTGGGAGGTCTTGATTACACATGCAAGCCACTATACAGAGAATGGATTAAGCACAAGGTCTTTCTGTACAGCACGGGGAACTATATTCAATATCCTATCATAAAGCCTAATGGAAAACAATATGAAAAAGAATATATCCATACTGAAACACGCACGCACATATATAAAACTGAATCGCCTTGCTGTACAGCTGCAACTAACACACTATTATAAATCAACTCCATTCCAATAAAATCATTTTCTTTAAAGGGCATTTGGAAGAAGGAGCTGAGATGTCCCTGTACCAGCGTAATGCCCGTGGGTTGATTAAAAACTCCAGAGACATAAAATTGTCTGTTGTTCAGTCACTCCGTCGTGCCTGACACTCTGGGGCCTCGTGGACCGCAGCACGCCAGGCCTCCCTGTCCATCACCAACTCCCGGAGCTTGCTCAAACTCACGTCCATTGAGTGGGTGATGCCATGCAACCATCTCAAGAGAGAATTAAAAGCCTGCTGCCTGGCACCGCACGTCAGACTATGCGACCCCGGATCCTCGAGCTGAGTGAGCACGTTGACGACCTTGAAAGGTCAGCCCCGTCTGCGTTTTTTTCCCCCCGGTGTCGTGGACGAGCGCCAGGAGGTCGGTGAAGCTCTCCGTGGAGGCATCCAGCTGCTCTCCCGAGACGGGTGTCATCATCGTTCCCTCGGGAAACGCATGGGAAGGCGGCCTCCGGGATGCCAGGCACCTTCAGGACCGCGCTCAGCCCGGGGTTCGCCGTGGGGGGCTCCCTCCAGCCTGGGCGTGACGCTCCGTTCTGTCTTTGGAGACTCGTGCTTTCTGAGCGCCAGGCACAGCGGGCAGTGACGCACGGTCACGCCAAGAACAGAACGTGCGTGCGTGAGTCCGCACGGATGGAAACGCGAGGCGCGCTGGGATTCTCGCAGAGCTGTGGACGCAGCGGGGGAAGGAGAGGGCGCGATGAGCTGAGACGCAGCGATGAGCTGAGACGCAGCGATGAGCTGAGACGCAGCGATGAGCTGAGACGCAGCGATGAGCTGAGAGAGTGGCCGTGACGCCTATACCTCGCCGCGTGTCAAACAGACAGCCAGTGGGAAGCTGCTTCATAGCTCAGGGAGCCCAGCTCAGGGCTCTGTGATGACCTGGGGGTGGAGACAGATGGGTGGCGGGTCAAGACAGAGGGGAAACATGTATACATATGCTGAGCCACGTTGCCTAAAGCAGAAACCAACTCAACCTTGTAAAGCCATTATTTTTGCTCCGTCACTCAGTCATGTCTGACTCTGCGACCCCCACGGACTGTAGCCCCACCAGGCTCCTCTGCGCATGGGATTCTCCAGGCAACGATGCTAGAGTGGATGGCTATTTCCTCTTCTAGGGGATCGAACCCCCGTCTCCTGCATTGGCAGATAGATTACTTACCACTAAGCCACCAGGAAAACTGAAAGCAGTGACCCTCCAAAGAAAAAATAAAGGAGATGGAGTGAAGAAACACATGGAGAATTTCCATGCAGAAGAAGTCCCGATAATTTATGTAAATCCCAAGGACATAAGGAGATGGGGTGTAGCTCCCGACTTCTGAAGGCTGGGCCGGATCACGTGACTTCCTCGCCAAGGGGGAGAAAGAGACACCCGATGGTGGAGACGCTGGTGGACACAGCGTGAGCAGATGACCAAGGTCAACATCAGCGGTGATGAGTCACACAGCCAGCTGCATGCTGGACGTGATGTGAGGAGAACGGGACCTCAGCTCTGTGACCTTCCTTCTCCAAACCCGAAACTCCAGCCCACCCCCGAGAAGAACGTCACACAAACCCAAACGGAGGGGCATCCGAGAAAATGCTCTTCAGAACAAGGAATGTCAAGGTCATCAAAGGTGAAGACAGTCAGAAACCACCACAACCAGAGGAGTCCAAAGAGACAGGAAAACTGAATATCACAAGGGAGCTGGGATGGGGCTCCTGGCACAGAAAAAAAGGACATTAGGGAAAACGAAGGACATTTGAATAATGCATGGACTTGAGTGAATGATCGTGTATCCATATTGGTGCATGAGTTGTAACAACAGTACCTGGCTCAGATAAGATGTAACTGACATGGGGAAGAAAAGATAGGAACAAGCAACAAAGGTTTATTGTGTAGCAAAGGGGACTAGTCAGTATCTTGTAATAACCTACAGTGGAAAACGATTCCAAAAATTATACATATATATACCTGAATTACACACACACACAAAACAAATTTACTTTTTGAAATTTAGTAATGTCTTTCTTTCTGCCAGTTTTTTAAAATACTCTGTAGACATCTAATAACATGTGATGTACAAAATTTTCAATATATTTGTGCAGGATATAAGATTAACTTGTGCTTTCCAGGTGGCTCAGATGGTAAAGTGTCTGCCTGCAACGCAGGAGACCTGGGTTCCATCCCTATGTCGGGAAGATCCCCTGGAGAAGGGAACAGCTACCCACTCCAGTATTCTGGGTTGACTAATTCCATGGACTGTATAGTCCAGTCAATAGGATAGCAAAGATGGGACACAGTTGAGGGACTAACACAGACATAACATTAATATAAATAAATACACATAGAAATACATTTTAATTATTGTTGAGATCATTCAAGATGGTCTTGTTCTTACTTTTCTGCACGTGATAAAGAACTCTCAGAGAACTGTTAATACGTCTCACTATCATTATGTATATTTTTCTTTTCCCTTATATTTCGTCTGATTTTTGGCTTTACATATCTTTGTTTCTTTGTTGTTAGGTGTCCAGTGGTTTATGAGGTCTATCTTCGTTTTGAATTGTACCTTTTATCATTAAAAATATTCATCTTTGTTTCCTTTAAAAAGAAATTAATTTAATAAAATTTTTTTCAAAAGATGTAAATAACGTGAGGCAAACTGCTGTGGATACTGTAAGAATTGTCTGTATGATCTTCACAACCTTTCTGACAACCTAAAACTATGCTACATTTTCTAAAACACAAGTCTCCTCCACCCCTGCATATATATCTGAAGAAAACAAAAACAGCTGAAAAGATGCAGTATATCAGTGTGTATGTAACAGCACTGTTCACAATAGCCAAGACATGGGAGCAACCTAAGTGTCCATTAACAGATGAACGTGTAAAGAAGACGTGGCCCACACGCACGACGGAATATTACTCACCCACGAAGAGCGAGGACGTGCCACTCTCAGCAACGTGGATGAACCCAGAGATGGTGATACTCGGTGAAGGAGGCCAGACAGAGAAATAGAAATATCACGTGATATCAATTTTATGTGGAATCTAAAAAAAAGGGCGGGGAAGGGTGCAAATAGACTCATTTACAAATCAGAAATAGACTCACACACATAGAGAACAGACTTACGGTTACCAGAGGGAGAGAGAAAAAGGATGAACGAGGACTATGGCATTAATAGGTGCACACTGCTATGTATAAGGGCTTCCCTGACGGCTCAGCTGGGAAAGAATCTGCCTGCAATGCAGGAGACCGAGATTAGATTCCTGGGTCAGGCAGACCCGCTGGAGAAGGGGTAGGCTACCCGCTGGAGAAGGGGTAGGCTACCCACTGCAGTCTTCTTGGGCTTCCCTTGGGGCTCAGCTGGGAATGAATCCGCCTGCAATGCAGGAGACCTGAGTTCGCCTCTCAGTTGGGAAGATTCCCCTGGAGAAGGGAAAGGCTACCCACTCCAGTGTTCTGACCTGGGGAATTCCATGGACTATACAGTCCATGGGGTCGCAAAGAGTCAGACACGACTGAGTGACTTTCACTTTCACTGTATATAAAATAATCAGCAAGGACCTACTGTAAAGCTCAGGGAACTATACCCAATATTTTATAATAACCTACAAGGGAAAAAACTAAAAAAAGATATATTCACAAACACACACACACACACACACACACACGTGCTGTGCTGTGCTTAGTCAGTCACGTCTGACTCTTTGAGACCCCATGGACTGTAGCCCACCAGGCTCCTCTGTCCATGGGATTCTCTAGGCAAGAATACTGGAGTGAGTTGCCATGCCCTCCTCCAGGGGATCTTCCCCAGAAAAGGGGATATATCACCATCAGTTCAGTTTAGTTCAGTCATTCAGTTGTATCCAACTCTTTGTGACCCCATGGACCACAGCACGCCAGGCCTCCCTGTCCATCACCAACTCCCGGAGTCCACCCAAACTCCTGTCCATCGACTTGGAGATGCCATCCAACCATCTCATCCTCTGTCGTCCCCTGCTCCTCCTGCCCTTAGTCTTTCCCAGTATCAGGGTCTTTTCAAATGAGTCAGCTCTTCCCATGAGATGGCCAAAGTATTGGAGGTTCAGTTTCAGCATCAGTCCTTCCAATGAATATTCAGGACTGATTTCCTTTAGGATGGAGTGGTTGGATCTCCTTGCAGTCCAAGGGACTCTCAAGAGTCTTCTCCAACACCACAGTTCAAAAGCATCAATTCTTCGGCACTCAGCTTTCTTCATAGTCCAACTCTCACATGCATACATGACCACTGGAAAAACCATAGCCTTGACTAGATGGACCTTTGTTGGCAAAGTAATGTCTCTGCTTTTTAACATGCTGTCTAGGTTGGTCATAACTTTCCTTCCAAGGAGTAAGCATCTTTTAATTTTTTAAAAGATTGGCCAGTATTAGAGAAACACACATCCAAACTATAGTGAGGTACCACCTCATACCGTGGTCAGAATGGCCATCATTCTGCAAACGACAAACGCTGGAAAGGGTGTGGGGAGAAGGGAGCCTCCTGCTCTATTGGTGGGTGTGCGCATGGGTGCCTGCACCGTGGAGAGCAGAGTGCAGGCTCCTTGAAAACCCAAGAGCAGAGACACCATATGACTCCGCAATGCCACTCCTGGGCATCTACATAAAAATATAGTAATAATTACATCCATGCACCGCAGTGCCCACAGGAGCACTATTCACAAAGCCAAGACGTGGAAGCAACCCAAGTGTCCATGAACAGAAGAACGGATAAAGAAGTTGTGGTCCATGCAGACAATGGAGTACTCCGCAGCCATGAAAAGGGACGCAAGGACGCCATTTGCATCAGCATGGCTGCAACTAGAGATGATCGTAGAAAGTGCAGTAAGCCAAAAAGAGAAAAACAAATATATGATCTCACTGACATGTGGAATCTAAGGTAGGGGTGTGTGTGTGTGTGTGTGTGTGTGTGTGTGTGTGTGTGTGTTAGTCGCTCAGTCGTGTCCGACTCTTTGCAACCCCACGAACCGTAGCCCACCAGGCTCCTCTGTCCATGGGATTCTCCAGGCAAGAATACTGGAGTGGGTTGCCATGCCCTTCTCCAGGGGATCTTCCCGACCCAGGGATTGAACCCTGGGTCTCCTGCATTGCAGGCCGATTTTTGAGTAAACTATGACAGAAATGAACTCATTTACAAAACAGACACAGACTCACAGAGAACAAACTTGTGGTTCCCAGTGGGGGAGAAGGAAGCGGGAAGGCTCAAGACAGCAGGAGGGGATTAAGAAGTACAATCTACTACATATAAAATAAACAAGCTCCGTCACAATGCAGAGAACACAGCCAATATTTTATAACAACTATCAATGGAGTATAACCTTTAAAAAATGGTCAGTCACTGTGCTGTACGCCTGAAACATAATACGGCACATCAACTATATCAATAAAAAGACAAAAATTAAACATGACAAGTCTCGGCTCTCCTGCTGGAAGCAGACACAGCTCCCGGGAGAGGCCCGAGGTCAGCACTCTGCCTAGAGTCCCCGCTGGGTTTGCAGGGAGGCCAGAACTGGACAGGGAACCACACCTCTCTCCCTGTCCAGCTCCAGGGCTGGGCGCCCACACCCCCACCAGACTCCATTCAGGTCTCTGTTGCCCCCAGCCAGAGCATCGTTTCAGCATCCCCTCTGGGACACGTTTGTGGTCGAGCCCCTGCCTCCATGGGTCTCCGTAATCACAGGTCCATCTAGTCAAAGCTATGGTTTTTCCAATGTTCATGTATGGATGTGAGAGTTGGACTATAAAGAAAGCTGAGCACCAAAGAATTGATGCTTTTGAACTGTGGTGTTGGAGAAGACTCTTGAGAGTCCCTTGGACTGCAAGGAGATCCAACCATTCTATCCTAAAGGAGATAAGTCCTGAATATTCAGTTTGAAGCTGAAACTCCAATCCTTTGGCCACCTGATGAGAAGAGGTGACTCACTGGAAAAGACCCTGATGCTGGGAAAGATTGAGGGCAGGAGAAGAAGGGGATGACAGAGGATGAGATGGCTGGATGGCATCAGCAACTCGATGGACATGCTGCTGCTGCTGCTGTTAAGTCGCTTCAGTCGTGTCCGACTCTGTGCGACCCCATAGACGGCAGCCCACCAGGCTCCCCCATCCCTGGGATTCTCCAGGCAAGAACACTGCAGTGGGTTGCCATTTCCTTCTCCAATGCATGAAAGTGAAAAGTGAAGTCGCTCAGTCGTGTCCAACTCTTAGCGACCCCATGGACTGCAGCCCACCAGGCTCCTCCATCCATGGGATTTTCCAGGCAAGAGTACTGGAGTGGGGTGCCATTGCCTTCTCCGCGATGGACATGAGTTTGAGTAAATTCTGGGAGGTGGTGATGGACAGGGAGGCCTGGCATGCTGCAGTCCATGGGGTCACAAAGAGTCGGACACGACTCAGCGACTGAACTGATATAAAATAGATAGCCAATGGGAATTTGCTCTGTGACTCGGGGAACTCAAACGGGGGCTCTGGGACAACCTAGAGGGGTGGGAGGTGGGAGGGAAGTTCAAGAGGGAGGGGACATGGGTAAACCTATGTCTGATTCATGTTGACGTTTGGCAGAAACCCACACAATACTGCAAGGCAATTACCCTTCAATTTAAAAAAACATTTTATGTTACAAACAAATCGCCGTGGTGCGTGGGCTCACTTCCTCCAAGGCGTGTGATGCATCCTATCATACCTAGGGCTGGAACCTGTGTCCCCTGCATTGACAGGCAGATTCCACCTCAGAGCTACCAGGGAAGCCTCGTTTTAATCCTTTTTGCAAGCCTGAAGCTGATGACTGTGGTCTATTCTAAACAGGGAAACTGGGGTTTAGCAATGCTGAGGGGTCCGAGAAGACACCCCAGCTAAGAGGGACAGCAAAGCCTGAAGTAAGATTCCGGGCTCTCAGAGGTCAAAAGCCTACGCCTTCTCCACGACTCCGGAACACTTTATGACTCACTCCTTCCATCCGCTGGACAGATGGCGACTCGTTTGATGACAACATGCTGTGAAATGGGTCACCGCGGATACGGCAGAACCACGTGTGATTAAAAGCATCCTCCGTGAGGGGATGGGACACAGCGAGACGTGTGCACATCAGGGCTGACTTTTAATTAACGTTCCTCTGCAACCGGGACTGATCCTAGCAGGCTTTCCAGAGTCGCCCGGAGCCCTGGGCATCGGGCCTTTTCGGCGAGACGGCTTTGAAGGCAAGAGACGATGCAAGGCAGGTGAACGCCGGCATCCAAGCCCCTCAGTGTCACCGAGGAGTCTGTTAAAAGCTGTCGCTCTCGGGATCTCTTCAAACCAGCGCAGCACAGACGACGGAAACCGAAAAACAGTCCTTGTCTGTTGGAGAGACCCGCAAAGTGACCCAGGAGGATGGAAAGTCTAGCTTTCATAGAGAGTGCCAAGGCAGCCACAGAGACAAAATTGGTCCTTTGGAGCAGAAAGGAAAATGTAAGGTTAGAAGCCTGCAGTCGGGCTTCCCTGGTGGGACAACGGTTACGAATCCGCCTGCCAACACGGGATACACAGGTTCAAATCCCGGTCCAGGAAGATCGCATATGCCAAGGGGCAGCCAAGCCTGCATGCCAGAACTACTTAACCCTTCATCAATTTTAAGCTCTCACAACTTCACACCATGATGTTAACTGTGCTGCTGCTGCTGCGAAGTCACTTCAGTCATGTCTGACCCTGTGCGACCACATAGATGGCAGCCCACCAGGCTCCCCCGTCCCTGGGATTCTCCAGGCAAGAACACTGCAGTGGGTTGCCATTTCCTTCTCCAGTGCATGAGAGTGAAAAGTGAAAGTGAAGTCGCTCAGTCGTGTCCGACCCTCAGCGACCCCATGGACTGCAGCCTACCAGGCTCCTCCGTCCATGGGATTTTCCAGGCAAGAGGACTGGCGTGGGGCGCCATCGCCTTCTCCGCGCAGCCATAAAAAAGAATGAAACAGCCACCTGCAGCAGTACGGATGAACCTAGAGGCTGCCACACAGAGTCCAGTGAGTCAGACAGAAAAGGAGGCGGATCCTTTGGCGTCCGGTATATGAGGAATCCAAAAAGATACAAATGAACTAACTTACCAAACAGAAAGAGACTCACAGACTTTGAGAAGGAATTTATGGTTGCTGGGGGTTGGGGGAAGGGATAGTTAGAGAGTCTGGGATGGACATGGACACACCACTGTATTTAACACCGAGAACCAACAAGGACCTGCTGGACAGCACAGGGAACTCTGCTCAATACTCTGTAATAACTGTATGGTCACCAGGGGGAAGGATGGGGGAGGGATAGTCAGGGAGTGTGGGATGGACATGGACACACTGCTGTATTTAACATGGAGAACCAGCAAGGACCTGCTGGACAGCACAGGGAGCTGTGCTCAGTGTCACGTGGCAGCCTGGCTGGGAGGGGAGCTGGGGGAGAATGGATGCATGTGTCTCTATGCCTGAGTCCCTTTGCTGTCCACCTGAAACCATCACAGCATTGTTAGTAGGCTACACTCCAATACAAAATAAAAAGTTTAAAAGAAAAAAGAGGGGACATAGCTGGTATCTAGACCCATATCTCAGACACAATTATTGTCATAACTAATTTCCCACCGAAGTTTTCTATAACCCGTCACTCTTCCTGTGTTTCTCCCGGCGGGCATGTCGAGGCATTTAACAAGGCTTAACAGACAGCTGGTTTCCTTCAGAAAAATCTAGCCTCTGAGTCAAAGACTGGAAAGCACAGCTTCTCCTCCAAGACATGGATTCGGACAGAAAGCCACGCCACTAAGAAGTAGACGGCGTGTGCCGGGGAGATCACACCTAGATGACGGCTCTTCTCCGGGCTCTCCTCTCCCTGAATCCACAGCCCTGATGCTCACGTCGCAAAAACCAGAGCACTTCCCACAGATCTGTGAGCATCGAGAAACTTGACTGCTGTTTCCTCCCACATGAGGAGCTCAAGGGTCTCCCAGGAAAAGGATGTCACCCCTTCCTGGACCAGGGCTTTCGTTTATGTTGGGTCTACCAAAACATTTTGTTCAAAACCCGAAGGAACCTTTGGGCCCATGCCATATTTTGCTTGGCTTTTTTGGTTTGTTTTGAAATATCAATGGTTTCTGGGGTTTTTTCCCAGCTTTATTGAGATGGGATGCACATAGTTTAAGTGGTTATAGGATGTTTATTTAATTTTATGTTATATATTATATGTTATGTCATATCATACACCAATTGTATGTATTTTATATGTATTATGGGTTTCCCTCGTGGCTCAGTCAATAAAGAATCTGCCTGCCAATGCAGGAGACCCGGATTCGATCCCTGGGTTGGGAAGATCCCCTGGAGAAGGCAATGGCACCCCCCTCCAGTACTCTTGCCTGGAAAATCCCATGGATGGAGAAGCCTGGTGGGCTGCAGTCCATGGGGTCGCTAAGAGTTGGACACAACTGAGTGACTTCACTTTCACTTTTCACTCTCCTGCATTGGAGAAGGAAATGGCAACCCACTCCAGTGTTCTTGCCTGGAGAATCCCAGGGACGGGGGAGCCTGGTGGCCTGCTGTCTGTGGGGTCGCACAGAGTCGGACACGACTGAAGCGACTTAGCAGCAGCAGCAGGTGCAAAAGCAAAGGTCTTGTGTGAGAGCAGGGAAGGGTTCTACTTGCTAAAATTATTTTACTTTGCATTCATTCAGTGCCACTTTCTTGATACAGGTAGTTGCCCATATTTGAACTTGGCAAGGCAAAAAAAAAAAAAAATGCTGGTTATCTGGAAGGAAGCAAAGAACGGAGGGAGGGAAGGAAAGGAGAGAGGAAGGGAAGCAGGAAGAAGAGAATTAACAAAGACCAGCACAGCACAGAAATTCCAAGCATGACTTGTTCCTGGTGGGGAACCTAAAAGGCAGCATATTAAAACATTTTAGGGAGCTGAAGCTGCCTTAAAATGCTTCTATCTTGCAGATGCTAGACAAGTTGCTACAATTGAAGAAACACTGATGGAAACAACAAAATAGTATGTTTCACTGATCAAATGAAGCTCCAATCCTCTGGCCAAGTCCACCCTAAAGGAAATCAGTCCTGAATGTTCACTGGAAGGACTGATGCTGAAGCTGAAGCTGAAGCTGCAATCCTCTGGCCACCTGATGAGAACAGTGGACTCACTGGAAAAGACCCTGATGCTGGAAAGATTGAAGGCAGGAGGAGAAGGGGACGACAGAGGATGAGCTGGTTGGATGGCATCACCGACTCGATGGACGTGAGTTTGAGCAAGCTCCGGGAGTTGGTGATGGACAGGGAGGCCTGGTGTGCTGCAGTCCACGGGGTCACAAGAGTCGGACACGACTGAGCGACTGAACAATAAAACGCTAATGATTTACAAATACTTTAGACACAACAAACACCAGTTTAATTTAGAAGGCTCTCAACTGTCGCTGACAAAGATGTTCTGCAAATGTTAACACACCAAACACGAGAAAAAGCCAAAGAGATGTGATGTAGTTCATCTTTGTAAGCTAAGCAACTGACCTGCAAACTCTTAATTGAAACAACTGCTGCATAGATTTAAGTTTGCTCTTATCACACAACCCCCGCGCTTATACACACATTTCCTGAATGCAGAGAGTCTCAGTAGCCTGTCCCCAAATGTGGACTCCCTCATGGCTTCCCTGGTGGCTCAGACAGTAAAGAATCTGCCTGCAGTGCAGGAGACGTGGATCGGGAAGATCCCTGGGTTGGCAAGATCCCCCAGAGAAGGAAATGGCAACCCACTCCAGTATTCTTGCCTGGAGAATCCCATGGACAGAGGAGCCTGGTGGGCTGCAGTCCAGGGGGTCACACAGAGTCAAACACAACTTATCGACTAACACTTTCACTTTCAAACATGGGCTCACATCTGAGAAATGGATAATGGCATGAACACACACGAAAACTCTGATTCACCCCATAGCTCATGTTTCTAATATCTGGTGTTTTGCCCGTCCTAAGGCAGTCCTTTGAGTCTAACAGTTCCTGTCTTCAGTTGCCCCACTTTTTCCAAGGAGGGAAATCCCCCACTCCCCAAACACAGACTTGTCACTGGCTCAGTCGGGAAAGGATCCACCTGCAAAGAAGGAGACCGTGGTTCGATTCCTGGGTCAGGAAGATCCCCTGGAGAAGGGATAGGCCACCCACTCCAGTATTCTTGGGCTTCCCTGGTGGCTCAGCTGGTAAAGAATCTGCCTGCAATGCAGGAGACTTGGGTTCAATCCCTGGGGTTGGGAAGATCCCCTGGAGAAGGGAAAGGCTACCCACTCCAGTATTCTGGCTGGGAGAATTCCACAGTCCATGGGGTCGCAAAGAGCTGGACCCGACTGAGCAACTTTCACTTCGGGAGAACAGATAAGATAGAAAATACAGCACTGGGCTCATATCGGAGGCTCTCACGTTCTGACCAAACCCACTGGGCACTAGAACAGACTCCTGCATTTCTGCCACCGGGGACAAGTGGTCCTGCCCTGGATTTCGACAGATGGAATTCCCAACCGTCTGAAGCATCTGCTATTTGCCCTCCACACACACAGAGCTGGCCGCACTAGCTGTCTGACCTCGACGGCTCTGGGTCCCAGTGCCGGCCGAGGATGAATGGTAGTGCTTCGTAGGTTTTAGGGTCTGTTCTTTTTTTTTTAATTTCTTTTTGACATGGACCATTTCTAAAGCCTTTACTGAATTTGTTACCATATTGCTTCTGTCTTAGGGGCTAGTGTTTTTGCCCTCCCAGCATGTGGCGTGTTAGCTCTCTGACCAGGGATTGAACCCGCATCCCCTGTGCTGGAGGCTGAAGCCTTAAACTACTGGACCACCACCGAAGTCCCTCTCATCTTTTGTTGAGATGCCTTCCTTCCTCCTCTTTGATATTCTTACCTCTCCAGCAGCCCTCAGCTGGGCGGCTCAAAAGCAGAAGCAATACATGGATGCCAGGCTCACACTTGACCCAGACTGACTGCCCGTCTCTGTGGGGTCACAGACTCCAGGCAGGAAGTGGGGGTCGCGCGTTCCTGCCAGTGACGCGTACGTAGGGAGACCTGATGGATGCCCCTCCTGACCCTGGACGTGTCCACACGGGCCCCTCCCCTCTCGACTGGACGGGTCCACACGGGCCCCTCCTGACCCTGGACGTGTCCACACGGGCCCCTCCCCTCTCGACCCTGGACGTGTCTACACGGGCCTTTCTCTACACTTTCCCTTTTGCCTGCCTTTCTCCTCTGCAATTTTGAGACCCAGGCTCAGTCCCTGGGTCTGGAAGACCCCCTGGAGGAGGGCGTGGCCACCCACTCCAGTATTCTTGCCTGGAGAATCCCCATGGACAGAGGAGTCAGGCAGGCTACAGTCCGTGGGGTCGCAGAGAGTCAGACATGACTGAGCGACTAACAGGAACACCCCCGTTTTGCCAGCCTGTCTCCACATTTTCTTCCCTTGACCCCCACTTTTGCCTGCCTTCCCCCCATTTTCCTGCCTTTATCTCCCCCCAATTTTGCCTCCCCCACGCCCACCACGTTGCCATCAAGACACTAGAATCTATTTGTTGGCATTACCTTAACTGTGATTGCCACACCTTCCTACCCCTTCACAGGAAGCTGATTTTTAACAGCAAAAACACTTTGTATCAGGGTAGAGCGGATTAACAACGCCATGACGTCTCAGGTAAACAGCAAAGGGACTCAGCCAAACATACACGTGTATCCATTCTCTGCCCACAGAAAGCCCGTTTTGCAAAGAAACACTGAACCACTCCTGGAGCACAGGCTTTAGGATGAAAACACCCCCCAACCCTCCCATGCGCTACCCACCCCAGTCAGTCATCCATCTGGGGTCAAACTCAGAGCAGGACACGAAAGCTCATGAAGGCGCTGACCTAGGCTGGAAGCCCACCTGCCCTCTTGCTCCCAAAGCCCCCTCTTCCCCGACCAGTAGGGCTGCCTCCCTCCCGGGGTGCAGACACCAGCCTGGGGCGGGGGCAGGGGAGCCAGCTCACAGGGTGCATTTTGTCTGCAGGTCCCAGCTGCTCCCGTGGGGGTGCCTCGCCGAGACTGCGTTTATTTTTAATCCTCCCCGACATCTGCCTCACAGCCTCCGGAGAGGAAATGAGGCCATCTGAACAAGGAGGACGGATCACCTGAGGTGCCGTCACTGGGTGAGTTCTCAAAGATTTCTGTGAGAAAATACAGCCATCGCATGCACACACAGCTATATTTAAAATGGAGAACGCTAGGAAGGTAATGCTGAAAATTCTCCAAGCCAGGCTTCAACAGTACGTGAACTGAGAACTTCCAGATGTTCAAGCCAGATTTAGAAAAGGCTGAGGAACCAGGAATCGAATTGCCAACATCCGTTGGATCATAGGAAAAGCAAGAGAGTTCCAGAAAAACATCTATTTCTGTTTTACTGCCTACGCCAAAGCCTTTGACTGTGTGGATCATAACAAACTGTGGAAAATCCTGAAAGAGAGGGGAATACCAGACCACCTGACCTGCCTCTTGAGAAATCTGTGTGCAGGTTAGGAAGCAACACTTAGAACTGCACACGGAACAATGGACTGGTCCCAAATCGGGAAAGGAGTACACCAAGGCTGTATATTGCCACCCTCCTTATTTAACTTCTATGCAGAGTACATCAGGAGAAACACTGGGCTGGAGGAAGCACAAGCTGGAATCAAGATTGCCAGGAAAAATATCAATAACCTCAGATATGCAGATGACACCACCCTTATGGCAGATAGTGAAGAAGAAGTAAAGAGCCTCTTGATGAAAGTGAAAGAGGAGAGTGGAAAAAGTTGGCTTAAAACTCAACATTCAGAAAACTAAGATCATGGCATCCGGTGCCATCACTTCATGGCAAATAGATAGGGAAACAGTGGAAACAGTGGCCGACTTTATTTTTGGGGGCTCCGAGATCACTGCAGATGGTGACTGCAGCCATGAAAGTAACAGACACTTTTTGATGATGGCCATTCTGACCATGGTATGAGGTGGTACCTCACTGTACTTCTGATTTGTGTTTCTCCAGTAATGGCCACTCTTTTAAAAAATTAAAAGACGCTTACTCCTTGGAAGAAGAGTTATGACCAGTCTAAACAGCATATTGAAAAGCGGAGACATTACTTTGCCAACAAAGGTCCGTCTAGTCAAGGCTATGGTTTTTCCTGTGGTCATGTATGGATGTGAGAGTTGGACTATAAAGAAAGCTGAGCGCCGAAGAATTGATGCTTTTGAACTGTGGTGTTGGAGAAGACTCTTGAGAGTCCCTTGGACTGCAAGGAGATCCAACCAGTCCATCCTAAAGGAAATCAGTCCTGGATATTCATTGGAAGGACTGATGCTAAAGCTGAAGCTCCAGTACTTGGCCACCTGATGTGAAGGACTGACTCATTGGAAAAGACCCTGCTGCTGGGAGAGATTGAAGGCAGAAGGAGAAGGGGACGACAGAGGATGAGATGGTCGGATGGCATCACTGGCTCGATGGTCTCTGCTTAATGTCACGTGCAGACTGGATGCGAGGGGAGTTTGGAGGAGAATGGATACATGTATATGGATGGCTGAGTCCCTTTGCTGTCCACCAGAAACCATCACAACACTGTTAATTGGCTATATCCCAATGCAAAATAAAAAGTCAAAAATTACAGCCATCAGACAAACTATTATACTTAGATATAAACATAAATGAGACACAACAGGGTCGTACTGTGTAGCAGACAGAACTATATGCAATATTCCTGTGATAAAGCATAACCAAAGAGGATATGAAGAGGAATGTATCTGTGTAGGTGTAACTGACTCATCTTGCTGCATATCTGAAAGTAAGACAATGTTGCAACCCAAGCCGACTTCAAAAACGGAACACAAAGCTGTCGGAACAAAGTGCTCCCGGTCTCCATCTGCAAATACTGACCTTACCTTGGCGCTTTCTCTTCCATCCCCTAGCTTTCTCACAGGGAGCCGAGGCACACGGACGGGAAGGTCCTCACTCCGTGTCCGTTCTTCCCGGGGCAGTTTCCAAAGTGTACCTGGACACGGACCGTTCTGAGTTCAGTCACATCCCCTTATTTTAGTCAGAAAATGCACACAGGTCCACGTGCAAAGTAAAGCGAGCTGCCTCTCCTTAATTTCTCACTGCTTGTAACTTCAGGTGATGTGAAGGATTGCTTTCATTACCCCCAGCAGCATGTAATGTTGAAAACTCAAGTGAACGGAATAGAAATGTCCGTTGAATTATTTTTATGCATGCTAAGTCGCTTTCGGTTATATCTGACTCTTTACAACCCCACGGACTGCAGCCCACTCCTGTGTCCATGGGGTTCTCCAGGCAAGAATACTGGAGTGCATTGCCATTTCCTCCTCCAGGGAATCTTCCCCACCGAGGGATCGAACCTCCATCTCTCTTGTCTTCTGCATTGGCAGGCAGATTCTTTGCCCCTATCGCCATGTTATGCCCACCTGTCAAGAGGTGAAGAAGAGTCTATTCTATCTTGAAAAGTGATTCTTTGCAAGTTACGTGGCAGGTTTGAGAGAAACTCACTAGGTGCTCTTTAATTTTTTGTAAAAACCACATAATATGCGTACACTGCCGGTGAGAACGTCAGTGGGTGCAGCCAATGTGGACGACACGACGGAAGTTCCTCAAAGAACGAAGAACATGGTTATCATACGACCCAGCAGCCCCAGCCTAAGGCACACACCCAGACAAAACTCTGAAAAGATACATGTGCCCTTAAGTTCAGAGCAGCTCTGTTCACAATGGCCAAGACGTGGAAGCAACCTCAATCCATTGACAAGGAGCAGGTAAAGAAGATTGTACGTTTGTACAAGGGAATATTCAGATCAGATCAGTTGCTCATTCGTGTCTGACTCTTTGCGACCCCATGAATCGCAGCACGCCAGGCCTCCCTGTCCATCACCAACTCCCGGAGTTCACTCAGACTCACGTCCATCGAGTCAGTGATGCCATCCAGCCATCTCATCCTCTGTCGTCCCCTTCTCCTCCTGCTCCCAATCCCTCCCAGCATCAGAGTCTTTTCCAGTGAGTCAACTCTTCGCATGAGGTGGCCAAAGTACTGGAGTTTCAGCTTTAGCATCATTCCTTCCAAAGAAATCCCAGGGCTGATCTCCTTCAGAATGGACTGGTTGGATCTCCTTGCAGTCCAAGGGACTCTCAAGAGTCTTCTCCAACACCACAGTTCAAAAGCATCAATTCTTTGGCGCTCAGCCTTCTTCACAGTCCAACTCTCACATCCATACATGACCACAGGAAAAACCATAGCCTTGACTAGACAGACCTTTGTTGGCAAAGTAATGTCTCTGCTTTTGAATATGCTATCTAGGTTGGTCATAACTTTCCTTCCAAGGAATAACTGTCTTTTAATTTCATGGCTGCCGTCACCATCTGTAGTGATTTTGGAGCCCAGAAAAATAAAGTCTGACACTGTTTCCACTGTTTCCCCATCTATTTCCCATGAAGTGATGGGACCAGATACCATCATCTTCATTTTCTGAATGTTGAGCTTTAAGCCAACTTTTTCACTCTCCACTTTCACCTTCATCAAGAGGCTTTTGAGTTCCTCTTCACTTTCCGCCATAAGGGTGGTGTCATCTGCATATCTGAGGTTATTGATATTTCTCCCGGCAATCTTGATTCCAGCTTGTGTTTCTTCCAGTCCAGCGTTTCTCATGATGTACTCTGCATATAAGTTAAATAAACAGGGTGACAATATACAGCTTTGACGTCCTCCTTTTCCTATTTGGAACCAGTCTGTTGTTCCATGTCCAGTTCTACTGTTGCTTCCTGACCTGCATACAAATTTCTCAAGACGCAGGTCAGGTGGTCTGGTATTCCCATCTCTTTCAGAACTTTCCACAGTTTATTGTGATCCACACAGTCAAAGGCTTTGGCATAGTCAAGAAAGCAGAAATAGATGTTTTTCTGGAACTCCCTTGCTTTTTCCATGATCCAGCGGATGTTGGCAATTTGATCTGTGGTTCCTCTGCCTTTTCTAAAACCAGCTTGAACATCAGGAAGTTCACAGTTCACATATTGCTGAAGCCTAGCTTGGAGAATTTTAAGCATTATTTTACTAGCATGTGAGATGAGTGCAATTGTGCAGTAGTTTGAGCATTCTTTGGCATTGCCTTTCTTTGGGATTGGAATGAAAACTGACCTTTTCCAGTCCTGTGGCCACTGCTGAGTTTTCCAAATTGCTGGCATATTGAGTGCAGCACTTTCACAGCATCATCTTTCAGGATTTGAAATAGCTCAACTGGAATTCCATCACTTCCACTAGCTTTGTTCGTAGTGATGCTTTCTAAGGCCCACTTGACTTCACATTCCAGGATGTCGGGCTCTAGATCAGTGATCACACCATCGTGATTATCTGGGTCGTGAAGATCTTTTTTGTACAGTTCTTCTGTGTATTCTTGCCATCTCTTCTTAATATCTTCTGCTTCTGTTAGGTCCATACCATTTCTGTCCTTTATCGAGCTCATCTTTGTATGAAATGTTCCTTTGGTATCTCTGATTTTCTTGAAGAGATCTCTAGTCTTTCCCATTCTGTTGTTTTCCTCTATTTCTTTGCATTGATCGCTGAAGAAGGCTTTTTATCTCTTCTTGCTATTCTTTGGAACTCTGCATTCAGATGTTTATATCTTTCCTTTTCTCCTTTGCTTTTCACTTCTCTTCTTTTCACAGCTATTTGTAAGGCCTCCCCAGACAGCCATTTTGCTTTTTTGCATTTCTTTTCCATGGGGATGGTCTTGATCCCTGTCTCCCGTACAGTGTCACAAACCTCATTCCGTAGTTCATCAGGCACTCCATCTATCAGATCTAGGCCCTTAAATCTATTTCTCACTTCCACTGTATAATCATAAGGGATTTGATTTAGGTCATACCTGAATAGTCTAGTGGTTTTCCCTACTTTCTTCAATTTAAGTCTGAATTTGGCAATAAGGAGTTCATGATCTGAGTCACAGTCAGCTCCTGGTCTTGTTTTTGCTGACTGTATAGAGCTTCTCCATCTTTGGCTGCAAAGAATATAATCAATCTGATTTCGGTGTTGACCACCTGGTGATGTCCAAGTGTAGAGTCTTCTCTTGTGTTGCTGGAAGAGGGTGTTTGTTATGACCAGTGCATTTTCTTGGCAAAACTCTATTAGTCTTTGCCCTGCTTCATTCCGTATTCCAAGGCCAAATTTGCCTGTTACTCCAGGTGTTTCTTGACTTCCTACTTTTGCATTCCAGTCCCCTATAATGAAAAGGACATCTTTTTTGGGTGTTAGTTCTAAAAGGTCTTGTAGGTCTTCATAGAACCTTTAAACTTCAGCTTCTTCAGCATTACTGGTTGGGGCATAGACTTGGATTACTGTGACATTGAATGGTTTGCCTTGGAAACGAACAGAGATCATTCTGTCGTTTTTGAGATTGCATCCGAGTACTGCATTTCGGACTCTTTTGTTGACCATGATGGCTACTCCATTTCTTCTAAGGGATTCCTGCCTGCATTAGTAGATGTAATGGTCATCTGAGTTAAATTCACCCATTCCAGTCCATTTTAGTTCGCTGATTCCTAGAATGTCGACATTCACTCTTGCCATCTCTTGTTTGACCACTTCCAATTTGCTTTGATTCATGGACCTAACATTCCAGGTTCCTATGCAATATTGCTCTTTACAGCATCAGACCTTGCTTCTATCACCAGTCACATCCACAGCTGGGTATTGTTTTTGCTTTGGCTCCATCCCTTCATTCTTTCTGGAGTTATTTCTCCACTGATCTCCAGTAGCATATTGGGCATCTACTGACCTGGAGAGTTCCTCTTTCAGTATCCTATCATTTTGCCTGTTCATACTGTTCATGCGGTTCTCAAGGCAAGAATACTGAAGCGGTTTGCCATTGCCTTCTCCAGTGGACCACATTCTGTCAGATCTCTCCACCATGACCCGCCCATCTTGGGTTGCCCCACGGGCATGGCTTAGTTTCATTGAGTTAGACAAGGCTGTGGTCCTAGTGTGATTAGATTGACTAGTTGTCTGTGAGTATGGTTTCAGTGTGTTTGCCCTTTGATGCCCTCTTGCAACACCTTACTTGGGTTTCTCTTACTGTGGGCGTGGGGTATCTCTTCACAGCTGCTCCAGCAAAGCGCAGCCATTGCTCCTTACCTTGGACGAGGGGTATCTCCTCACCACCGTCCTTCCTGACCTTCAACGTGGGATAGCTCCTCTAGGCCCTCCTGTGCCTCTCTCTGGGCTTCTGTTTCCACTGGGACGATGTGGATCTGGAGGGCAGGGGCCAGTTTTTCCATGAATCAGCCAAAGAGAAGTGTGAGGGCCACCAGCAGTCCCTTGAAAATACGAAACCAGCGGGGCAGCCAGCCGTGGTCTCTTCCAGGACGCGTGGAAGCTGCCCCAAGAAGAGTGGGGTAAAACCCAGGACGCTACTCAGCCATAAAAAAGAGTGAACGGATGCCAACTGCAATAACATGGACGGACCTAGAGGTTATCACACTAAGTCAGAAAGACTATGATTAATACCATATGATATAACTTATATGTAGCACCAAAAAAATACAACAGAAGAGTGGCTATCTCAAAGCAGCAGCAGACTCGAGAGATATAAACTACTCTTTACAAAATAAGCTCTGAGGACATCTTGTACAACATGGGGAACATAGCCAATATTACATAATAACTATAAATGTCGAGAATTATACCCCGAAAATAAATGAAAGAAAGAGAGACTAAGAAGTTGACGACATAAAAAAGAATTAAACTCCGAATGTGAATCAATACATTCTACTCCTGTGACAAATATTATACAAACGTACTTTGCAGTTTCTTTAAAGACAACAACTCCCAACATGATATGAAATGTCTTACCACACATCTACATGATGTGATGTACAGAAATATAAAACACAGATGACATATTTAGTTATTTATAGAAATACTTCCCGGGTGGTCCAATGGCTAGGACTCTGAGCTCCCAATGCAGGGGACCCAGGTTAGATCCCTGGTCGGGGAACTGTATCCCACGTGCCTCAATGAAGAGTTTGCATGGTGCAATTAAAAGGTAGCATATGCCACAACTGAGACCCAGCACAGGTGAGTAAACAAATATATTTTAAATTACTTACATAATTAGACACATACAGTTTGTACAGGCACACACACACACATACTGTGTGTGCATAACTTTCAAAACTGCATTCCTAAATCAGAAAGCAGGAAGAAGAGACAACCTGGGGCTTTATGACATCACATTTTCCCATTTTCCTAAGGTGAATATATAGAGCTTACCAGGTGGTTCAGATGGTAAAGAATCTGCCTTCAATGTAGGAGAGTCAGGTTCGATCCCTGGTTTGTGAAGATCCCCTGGACAAAGTGAAGCGAAAGTGAAAGTCGCTCAGTCGTGCCCAACGCTCTGCGATCCCATGGCCTATACAGTCCACGGAATTCTGCAGGTCACAATATTGGAGTCGGTAGCCTTTCGCTTCTCCAGGAGATCTTCCCAACCCAGGGATTGAACCCAGGTCTCCTGCACTGCAGGCAGATTCTTTACTAAGCGAGCTATCAGGGAAGAACTGGCAGCCCACTCCAGTATTCTTGCCTGGAGAATCCCCTAGGACAGAGGAGCCTGGCGGGCTACAGTCCACGGGGTTGCAGAGAGTCAAGCTAGCAACTATACAACAAGATGGAATAAGGTGAGTTTGGCTTCGCAAGTCTGGGAACAGAGACTAACCTGATTTTCCTCAGTGAGCCCCCTCCTTCCCCCATAACCCAGGAGCAGCCTGTGAATACTCAAATCATGTGAAGACAGACGGAAACACTCATGAACAGCAAACCAAGTCAGGAGAACAGAGCGGCTTCTGTCACAAAAACACCCAATTAGTAAGAACAACGGAAGAGCCGGGCGTGTCGTTTGACTGGGATCCTGGTAACACTTTTGGCGTGGGCGATACGCCTGCGGCTCAGAAATGAATTCAGGCTCACCGCTGAACGCACGTGAGGGTCAGTGCACCTGCAGTGGAGAAGCAGACACAGGAGGCTGGATACACTCCCAGGGAGGGTACCGTTACACCTGGTCGTAGTAAATCGCCATCTGCCATGCGGTGAATTGCATCCCCGTGAAACTCACATGCTGACGCTCTGACCCCCAGGACCTCACAATGAGGCTGTATTTGGAGATAAGTGTCTTTGGAGAGGGGATGAAGGTTACACGAGGTCATCACCATGGGTCCTGATCCTTCGGAATTAGGACTTATTGAAACTCACAGGTCATTGAGTTTAAACAATCTCTGTGCATTAGGGTATGTCCTGACCCCATAGGACTGGGGTCCTTATATAAGAAGAGGCGATCAGGGCACAGACACAGAGGGATGGCCACGTGAGGGCTCGGGGAGGGGACGGCCGTCCACACGCCCAGGAGAGAGGCCTCGGGAGGAACCAGCTCTGCCCACACCTGGCGGTCTCAGCCTCCAGCCTCTAGGCCTGTGGGAGGGTTGAGTGTATGCTGTTTTAGCCACCCCATCCAGGGTAATTTTATGGCAGCCCCAGCCCACGAATGCATCAGTTTTCCAAGGAAACGCTTTCATGGGTTATAGCCGTCAGCAGGCCCTGCAGGTCCCATATGGCAGTATATGGAATGTAAGTGGCAGACTTCATTCTGGAGTGTACAAAAGCCAAAAAGCGATGTAATGCGACGTAACCCTGAAAAGCTGAGTCGCGGGACGCAGCTGAAAAGCAGTGTGGAGACACGATAGAACGCGTTTGGACAAGAACATGCCCTGCGAGCAACGCCGTGCGCGGGTCACATCTCTGTGATCTGTATTCGAACTGAAAATCATTTCAGTCTTTTGGCCCCAAAACGTCAACACGGGTGCTCACGGTTTGAGGGACGGGCCACGCCATGTGTCGAGCTCGCCGGGTGAGGAGGACGAAGATCCAGCCGTGAGCTGTAAGCAAGAGCTGAGAATAAGCACGGTCGTATCCAGAGCCGACTCTGTACAACACCCGTGAGGCCCCTTCCTGGCGTTGTGCCTTATTCCAGGTGACTCAGGGATAAAGAATCTACCTGTCAACGCGGGAGACCCGGGTTCGATCCCTGGGTCGGAAAGATCCCCTAGAGAAGGAAAAGGCAACCCACTCCAGTGTTCTTGCCTGGAGAATCCCAGGGACAGAGAAGCCTGGTGGGCTGCAGTCCACGGGGTTGCAAGAGTCAGACACCACACACACACACACACACACACACACACACACACACACGGTGAAATAGACCAGGACCCCGGGACACTTTGCTACAGTGTCTGCAGCAACACAGTAGAGAGAAACTGTAAGGGACTAACAATAACTGCCTGATGCACAGTTGAGACAATTATCAACAATAAGATACAAAAAGACCACTTCTGAGGAGCTGGGAGCAAAAGCGGGGTGGGGTTGGTGCCCATGGCCCCCCCAAGGCGGGTGGGCAGAACACCCTAAGCCACCTTCCATCCCACCCAACTGCCCCCTACCCTGGGGGCTCAGAATCCGCCTGCAATGCAAGAGACCCCAGGTTCAATTCCTGGGTGGGGAAGATCCCCTGGAGGAGGAAATGGCAACCCACTCCAGCATTCTTGCCTGGAGAAGCCCATGGACAGAGGAGTCTGGCAGGCTACAGTCCATGGGGTCGCAGAGAGTCAGACATGACTGAGCACAGTCCAGCACAATGAATCAGATTCTTCCGTGAGAAATCTGCAAAGATCCTCATTTAGTCTGTATACCATATCATAGTAACAGATGACTCGTGAAGAACCTTTCCCTCCTCAATGGAAACCATCAATGCCTGGAGAGCTGGCATTACATTTACTCGCAATAAACAAAGTGTTGCACCAAATTTCAGATGATTCATGAGATTTCAGAGTCATGAGCCCACGATTGCAGAAAGAAATCATCTTGTATTTTTTCACCTGCTTCTTTTTAAAGATTTTTTTTATGTGCACTCTTTTTAAGGTCTTTATTGAATTTGCTACAATATTGCTTCTGTTTTATATTTTTTTGGCGAGGAGGCGTGCGGGATCTCAGCTCCCTGAGCAGGGATCAGACCCACACGCTCTGCATTGGTTGGCTGAAGTCTTAACCACTGGACCCCCAGGGAAGTTCAATGAACCCTTTTAATGTTGTGTTTTAGCTCACTCCTCTGACATTAGCTGTATAACTTACTCCCGTCTTGATTTTTAAAATCCCACTAAATAAAACTATGGTTTTTGTTGTCAAACCCGGCAAAAACAAAAGTATGTTTCAGTTAATAATTGAGCGATGGCGGGGTGAGGAGGGGGAATTCAGCTGCCCACACTGGCAGCTTTATAACACCGATTAATGCCTTTTCTGTACGAGACATGTTGAAGTCACGATGTATTTTTTTTTTAAGCCAAATGCATTTTCTTCTCTGCTGAGAAAAAGTATGGAGCACAGGACTGGCATTGACCTGAAGAGGAACAACGGGCAGATAATCCAGACCCGGGTGTTTTCAGCCCCGTAACAGAAATTGAAAACAGAAACCAGAGAAATCGGAGACATGGCCATCTGAGGTGGACAGCCCTGATTTGAGTCAGTGGATAAAACTGCAAGAGTCAAAAAAAAACCATCAAGGATGAAATAGAGAGATCCCTGGGTTAAGAATACACGGTACGAACTTTCCTCGAAGTCCAGTGCTTAAGACTTGACCTTCCGATGCAGGGGCTATGGGTTTGAAGTCTGGTTGGGGAGTTACAATCCCACATGCCTCAAGGTCAAAACATAAAAACATAAAGCAGAAGCAACATTGTAACAAATTTAATAAAGACTTTGGGGCTTCCCTGATAGCTCACTTGGTAAAGAATCCACCTGCCATGCAGGAGACCCTGGCTCGATTCCTGGGTCTGGAAGATCTGCTGGAGAAGGTATAGGCCACCCACTCCACTATTCTTGGGCTTCCCTGGTGGCTCAGCTGGTAAAGAATCCGCCTGCATTGCGGGAGACCTGGGTTCCATCCTTGGGTGGGGAAGATCCCCTGGAGAAGGGAACGGCTACCCACTCCAGTATCCTGCCCTGGAGAATCCCATGGACTGTATAGTCCATGGGGTCTCAAAGAGTTGGACATGACTGAGCGGCTTTCACACACACAAAAAAGGAAACACTATTTTAAAAAATAACGTGGCAGGGTTAGGTGGGAGCTGAGGGAAAAAAAACGAAGACAAGTCTCTAACTTTTTCTACCTTGTCTTCTTTCCAAAGAGGAAACATGAAAAAATTAAACTTTGTTGATTAAAAAAAAAAGTTTCTGTTTTCTCTGGGTATCGGCATAGGAGTGGGGTTGCAGGATCATATAGGAGTTCTACATTTAGCTTTTGAAGGAACCTACCTCCATCCTGTTCTTCAAGGCTTCCAAGGTGGTGCAGAATCTGCCCGCCCCTGCAGGAGACACAGGAGACCCAGGTTCAGTCCCTGGGTTGGGGAGCTCCCCTGGAGGAGGAAACGGCAACCCACTCCAGCCTTCTTGCCTGGAGGATGCTGTGGACAGAGGAGCCTGGCGGGCTGCAGTCCACGGGGTCACAAAGAGTTGGACAGGATTGAAGTCACGCAGACACCCGTCAGCAGCGTATCTGTGTCCACCCCGATCGCCCACCTCATTCTGCCCTTCCCTTCCCCGCTTGGTGTCCATATGTTTGTTCTCTACACCTGCGCCTCTAGCTCCGCTCTGCAAATGGTCGTAAAACTACTTTGGCCATTTCCGCTGCTTACAAATTTTCACGCACTTGTATTTTTCCTCGCGTGCTCCCTGCAACCTGATTTTTATTAAACAGACAGTGATGCATACTTCGAGGCTGACCGTCTTTCCTAAGATATTATGGCGTGGATACAATGAACCTATTACTCTTCCTTTTAAGTGGCTTCTTGAAGCATTAAATCTCCTGTCCAAGCCTTATTAAAGGCTCAATGAATCTGCCAAACACACTGATGACTTTATGTCATGTTCAAAAAGTTTCTTATTTATGTTCCTGAGCAATAAATTCCATAACAGGAAGATCCCTGCCCTGGAGCCACATTTTACAAACACATATATGCAGATGTTCGGTTGGCTATGAGGACCACAGCGCTCTGGATTTGGCAGAAAACGCTACAAGAAACCTTAAGTCATCACCCACAAGGTCAAGATCATCACTTCTGGATTGCTTGCTTGGAGTCAGAACTGTCCCCGGCACACGGATTCCTCCATTAAAACTTGAGTGGCAGAACTTCCCTGGCAGTCCAGTGTTTTAGGAACCCACCTGCCAATGCAGGAGACCCGGGTTTGATCCCTGGGTCGGGAAGATCCCCTGGAGGAGGGCCTGGCAACCCACTCCAGCCTTCTTGCCTGCAGAATCCCACGGACAGAGGAGCCTGGCGGGCTACAGTCCATGGGGTTGCAAAGAGTCTGATACGACTGAGCAGCTGAACAACACAGCTGCTTTACAATGCCTGTGGTCTGTATGTTGCCCAAGATTTCTTGTGGTCATCCATCAAAGAAAGATGCTCCCTTCACCATGAGCAGCATTAGGGGTCCCTTCATCTGACTTTAAAATGCTTACGAGATTTTGTAATAACTTTGAATGAAGTATAACCTATACAGATATTGAATCACTGCATTGTAAAACCTGAGGCTGATATAATACGGTAAGTGACATATGATCCAGCAATCCCCACTCTTGGACACATATACTCCCAACAAAACCATAATTCAAAAAAAATACATGCACCCCCAAGGTACATAGCAGCAGTATTCACAATAGCCTGGACATGGAAGCTATCTAGACATCCATCTACCGAGGAATGGATAAAGAAGATACGGTCCGTACAGACAGTAGAATACTACTCAGCCAAGAAAAAGAATGAAATAATGCCATTTGCAAGAACACAGGTAGACCTAGCGATGATCACAGTACGCGAAGTAAGTCAGACAGAGAAACACAAATACCATATGTTGTCACTTATTTGTGCAATCTCAAAAAAAAAGATATAAACAAACTTATTTATAAAGCTGAAACAGACTCTTTGACACAGAAAACCAACTTCTGTTTACCAAAGGGAAAAGGTGGGTGAGGGATAAATTGGGTATTTGAGATTAACACACACACACACTATTATACATAAAATAGATGAGCAACAAGGACCTACTGAATAGCACAGGGGACAATATTCAATGTCGTGTAATAAAGTGCTGCTCGTGGTAAAGAATCCACCTGCCAAGGCAGGAGACACGGGAGATGTGAGTTGGATCCCAGGCTCAGGAAGATCCCCTGGATGAGGCCATGGCAACCCACTCCAGTGTTCCTGCCTGGAGAAGCCCATGGACAGAGGAGCCTGGTGGGCTACACTCCATGGGGTCGCACAGAGTTGGACCCAACTCAGCTTACACATGTAATCAATAAGAGATAAGAATCCAAAGATTTGTATATCTTTGGATTATATTTGTGTATTTGTGTATAACAGAACTACTTTGCTGTATACCTGAAACTAACCTAATGTTGTGTATCAACTGTTCTTCCATAAAAAAATGGTTTTGATTTTTCTGGCTATTAGCTTCTTATAGTTGGTATTCAGTTGCTAAGTCATGTCCAGCTCTCTGTGACCGCACGGTCTATAGCATGGCATGTAGACCGTGTCTAATGGTGTGTCCTCCACTATCTCCTGGAGCTTGCTCAAACTCAAGACCGTCAAGTCGGTGATGCCATCCAACCATCGCATCCTCTGTCATCCCCTTCTCCTCCCGCCTTCAATCTTTCCCAGAATCAGGGTCTTTTCCAATGAGTCAGCTCTTCCCGTCGGGTGGTCAAAGTATTGGAGCTTCAGTATCAGTCCTTCCAATGAATATTCAAGGTTGATTGCCTTTAGGATGGACTGGTGTAAGATTCTAGTGCCTCAGAAACATGCTTTTTATCAGGAGAAAAGGAACAGAGGACGTACCATCTTTGTATTGAACCACAGCATTAAAAGCACAGCACTGACATCTCCCTAAACCCCTGTATGAGCATGCTAAGTCACTTATGTCTTGTCCAGCTCTGTTCAACTCTATGGACTGTAGCCCGCCAGGCTCCTCTGTCCATGGGATTCCGCAGGCAAGAAGACTGGAGTCTTCAGGCTAGAATGCTGGAGTGGGTTGCCGTTTCCTCCTCCAGAGGATCTTCCCAACCCAGGGATCGAACCCACATCTCCTGCATTGCAGGTGTATCCTTTATCAGTGAATCACCAGGGAAGGTAATTCCTCAGGGGGTGATCCCGGGTGAGCACAGACTAGTATATCCCCAGGCGTGGACCCGGGAAGGGCCCGGAGCCATGTCCGCTTGGCCCCTGCTGCCCCCAGCCCTGCTTACCAGGGGACACACGGCTGCCTAGCCCTGCTGGCGTCCTGCCCCTCTCCAGGCTTCTGCAAGGCTGGGTCACAGTCTCTGCTTGCTGGCTCCTGACTCCTGCAAGGCTCACCATCCTCAGACGGCCAGGCTCAGCAGTGGACCGGAGGCCCGGCTGACTCATTCCTGACATTATGCTCATGGTAGCGGCGTTATCCCTCCACCTCCCGTGGCGGCAGGTCTACTACGATCATCCCACGGGAGCTGGATCACCATTGGAATCTTATGACGGCAGCACCAGTGTCACAATACGGTTGCAGCTGTTGTTCAGTTGCTCGGTCGTGTTCAGCTCTTTGCGACCCCATGGACTGCAGCACGCCAGGCTTCCCTGTCCTTCACCATCTCCCGGAGTTTGCTCAACTCCTGTCCATTGAGTCGGTGATGCCATCCAACCATGTCATGCTCTTCACCCTCTTCTTCTTCTGCCTTCAATCTTTGCCAGCATCAAGGTCTCTTCCAACATGGTAGCCAGACTATTACATCACCATCCTGGCAGCTGTATTACTGGTTCACTATCACGGTGGCCGTATTATTACTATTACCGTCATGTCAGCTGTATTACCGTTACACTACCATGGGGACTGTGTTATTATTGCCATCACAGTAGCTACATGACTATCATACTATCTCGGTGGACATGGTTTTGATATCATGGTGGCTGTATTACCGTTACACTCTCATGGGGGGCATGTCACTATTGTTAATATCCTGGAGGCTGTATTAGCATTACACTCTCACAGTGGCTGTGTATTAATATGTTACTATCACGGTGGCCATGTCACCATGATCACCACCATGGAGGCTGTATCCCCCTTCCTCCCGGGGAATCAGGACTCCTCGTGCTCCTCCCGTCTCATGCCAGGGGCATCATCAGCCTCCCGGGAGCAGAATAACAGGGACGCTCAGGGCATCTCCAGCCAGCACTTCCTGAGCTCCTGTCATACCCCAGATGCGGTTGTACGAGTTGTGTCTGTAATACCTCACTTCCGGCTCAAAACCCGAGAGAGACACTTCCTTCCCTCACTGTCCTCCACATACTGAGCAGCTGAGGCTCAGAGAGGTTAAGGAACTTCTCCACAGTCCACCAGCGAGCAGGCAGTACAGCCTGATCACATCCTGGCACTGGCCCCTTGCCCCACAGCCTGGATTAACCCAACTGGAGAACAGTCTGTCCAAAAAAAAAAAAAAAACCACACCCATCACCTGCCTGCTTCCCCATCTGAATCACCCTACCTTTCTCTCCTTCCGCTGTCCTCCAGCCTCACCCCCCACTTCCTCCTAACTTTACTCCTTTTCTGACAGAGTAGGGGGACATGCGTCTTCTCAGAGCTTCCTCCCATCTGCAGTCACACCTCGGAGTATCAGCTCCTTTGCAGACGTAATGAAGGTCACCTCCCTGCTAACCCCACGGAGGCTGTCCTCTATGACCCAGGTCACTGCCCCCGCCATGTGGCCACGAGAGCTACAACATTCAGAGCTCTCTACCTGCTGAGAGCAGAGAAGAGAAAGTCAGCAGTTCAAAGCATAAGAAAGCCTTGTGTGGCTGTTGCTGGCTTTGAGGATGAAATGGTCATGCAAAAAAATGTGGGAAGCAGCTGCATTCTGCCAACAATCACTGAACTTAGACCAGGTCCTGAAACCATGCTGCAATCACCATCACAGCTTCAGTAGACCCTGACCAAAGAACACAGCATCCTTTCAGGCTTCCTACCTATGGAAACTATGAGATCATGAGTGGGAAATTTTAAACTGAGACACTTGCAGTCATGACCGTATAATCAAAGCTGTGGTTTTTCCCAGGAGTCATGAATGGATGTGAGAGTTGGACCACAAAGAAGGCTGAGTGCTAAAGAATGGATGCTTTCGAACTGTGGTGTTGGAGAAGACTCTTGAGAGTCCCCTGGACTGCACGGACATCCAACCAGTCCATCCTAAAGGAGATCAGTCCTGAATATTCACTGGAGGGACTGATGCTGAAGCTGGAGCTCCAATCCTTTGGCCACCTGATAGGAAGAGCTTATTCGTTGGAAAAGACCCCGATGCTGGGAAAGATTGACGGCAGAAGGGGATGACAGAGGATGAGACGTTGGATGGCATCACTGACTCAATGGACATGAGTCTGAGCAAACTCCAGGAGATGGTGAAGGACAGGGAAGCCTGGAGTGCTATAGACCGTGAGGTCACAAAGAGTTGGACGCGATTTTAGCCACTGAATAACAACACACTTGAACTCATTTGTCGCCCAGCACAGCAACAGACAAAGCCTCTGTGTCCACTAAGCCTGCTCCTGCTTTGCCTCTGATGAACTTGGACCGCTTTCCCTTCCCTCCTCCGACGTGAATCTCAGTGGATCAGGGACCACCGAGGTCCACCTTCTTCTGAGACACCCCCTCGCTCTAATCTCTCATCTCTGTCTCCTGTAACTCCTCAGCGGTCTTTCTGGGAGACACAGGCTCCTCTGACTTTTCATTGTCTTCATTCCTTTAGAAGAACGTTCTTCCATCTTTCAGTCTCCAGCCCACGTCCCCCACCCCGACTCTTTCCTAGGCGATCTCATCTATGCTCTCCAACAATCCCCAACCCCCCTCTGCCCACTGCCTTTCATCTTTACCCCCATAGACACAGATGAAGGACAGGGAGGCCTGGCGTGCTGCAGTCCATAGGGTCGCAAAGAGTTGGACACCACTGAGCGACTGAATGGCGACAATGCACACAGCATCTTCGCAGCCACCCAGGAAGATGCCTTGAAACTCCTGGATGGGTCGCTAAAACAAAATCCTGATCCCTTTCTGAGCCCGATCTCCTGTAACACCTGTTTCAGGAAGTCCCACTGGGTAAGCCTCGGAGGCAAGGTTTCCAGATGCTCTTAGGTTGAGAGAATCCAGAAGACAATCTTGTTTTCTGGTCTCCCCTTAGGAGGGATGAGACGTTCCCCAGAAGACAAGCCCCCACCCCCCACGTGGAGCGGGGAGGAATCTTCTCCCCAAAGAATCCATAGTCCTGGTCGGGTTGCCTGACTTTCATAATACAATCCCCATCAAAGGACCAGCCCTGGAGGGCAGACAGAGACAGCTGTCCTGGGGTACGGGCTCCGGGGAGGGGAACACAGAAAAAGATGAAGAAATCCGATGTCTTTTAAGAAGGAGTTGGGGCCAGTGTTGGCGAGAAAATGCCAGAATCAGCCAGCAACCTTCTCTCTGCCCAGACATACTGGCTTCATCCAGCCCAGAGCGACAGCGCTGAAATTCTGTTACTTTGAGCTAGCAGACATATCACCAAAACAGAGATTTCCACATTTACAAAACTAAAGTTTCCAAATGCATAACTAATTGGGTTCTATTAAGGCATTTACGGTTTAGCTCACATTTACACAAGTCCTTCAGAGCTTAATTACAAATGTACGCTGCAGGATTTATTTTCGAAATGGCTCATTTTTTCCCTCCCTTCATCCAACTACCCAGAAAGTCAAAAACAAACAAACAGGGCTGTGTGCACACAGCTTGGATGGTCTCAGCCTCCAAATCAAGTCACTTGTTTGGTTTTAATTAGTGGAAGTTTGACTTCAGCAGGAAAAACATCTTTTTTGGAAAACGGCTTCCTTCTGGAGTCGAAAAATTATCATCCGTTAAGTAGATACAAAATGCCTCAAATTTCCTGCATGAAAATGGATGTTGTGGTAATTTTCATCCATTTTTCTTTCAGCTGATAAAAACGCTATTTATCAAACAGGCATTTGTAAAGTGTCGGGGAATCATAGCAGCAGCTTCAGGAAAAGGGAAAAGATTTTGAATTATTATTTGTGACATCTAGTCAGCCTATTGGAGGAGGAAATGGCAAACCCACTCCAGGATTCTTGCCTGGAGAATTCCATGGATAGAGGACCCTTGCGGGCTACAGTCCACGGGGTCGCACAGAGTTGGACACGACTTAGCGACTAAGCCAAACCAGTCAGCTCATAAAAGAACAGGTTGCTGTATCTGTGGGTTCTTTGTGAAATAAATTCTGGCTTTTATTTGTAGGGATATGTACATGTATGAAGACAATGGCAGTGCACACACGTGAAGGATACATTCTAAGTTCACAGTAGTAATTACATCTGAAGAGGAGAGGGTCAAGGGAGGACTGGCCTTTAAACTCTTACACACACACCCATTCCTATCCCATCCACCCAACCATCACTGGCAACAGAGTGTTAAAATTTTATCATGCATACAATAGATTTGAAAATGTCCAGGGGAGATACCCATTGCCGTATATTTGATTACAAAGAAAAGCATATGAGCTACTTCCCTGAATCTCGATCCCCCATCCTGTTGAAAACAGGATAGAGAATGGTCTAGAGTGTAGACCATTTGCAGGAGATCTCCTTACAAAATAGACGTGGTGCTGAGACCCATTGCGTGCCTAGAAGATTCTTGTTTTCTGTATCAGTCAGGTATGACTTAGACTATGCTGCGTAACAAACAGTCCTATATATCAAACCCCTACCACAATAAAGAGTTATGTTTTCAGACCTATGAGTCTATTAACAAGTGACTGCTGGGCTGATCTAGGCTGGGTTCTCCCCACTCTGGCTAATCAGAATCCAATGGTTTAAATTCATATCTGCTCCACGAGGTTTTATTATTTTTGCAACTAGTGCTTATCTTGGACATATTTTTAAATGTAGTCTACAGAGGACAACTCAAACCATTTGGGATTGCAGCATTTTCTGCTGACATTTCAAAAGAGAAAGCAAAATGGATGCAAACTCCAAAGTCCACAGAGGAGGGAGGTGTGGTCCTCTTGTGAAAAAATGAGTCAGGGCTAAGGCATGGAGGAAGAAAAAAAAACTGTGAGCAACTCATGCCGTCAACTGCACCTTCTAACCTGAAGCCTGGTGAAAATGAAAAAGTGTTACTTGCTCAGTCGTGTCTGACTCTTTGCAACCCCATGGACTGTAGCCTGCATGGACTGTAGCCCTCCTCAATCCATGGAATTCTCCAGACAAGAATACTGGAATGGGTTGCCATTCCCTTCTCTAGGGGGTCTTCCCAACTCAGGTATTAAACCCTGGTCTCCTGCATTGCAGGCAGATTCTTTACCATCTGAGCCACCAGGGAAGCCACAGAGAGGGGACTGATTTCCTATTTCCCCTTTTGGATCCAAACTCCATCCTTTCTTTATTTTTAAATATTTAATTGGAGTGTAGTTGCTTTAACATAGTGTGCTGGCTTCTGATGTACAGCGGAGTGAATGAGCCGTATGTATACATACACCCCCTCCCTCTGGAGCCTCCCTCCCACCTCCCCATCCACCCCTCTAGGTCATCACAGAGCCCCGAGTTGACTTCCCTCTTCTTAGAGCAGCTTCCCACTAGCTATCTGTTTCACGCCTTGTAATGTATGTTTAGAGCTTCCCAGGTGGCGCTAGTTGTAAAGAACACGCCTGCCAGTGCAGGAGGCAGAAGAGACAAAGGCTCGATCCCTGGGTTGCGAAGATCCCCTGGAGGAGGGCATGGCGAGCCACTCCAGCATTCTTTTTTTTTTTCCTCCATTGGACTGCACCAGGTCTTAATTGCAGCAGCAGCTGCTGCTGCTGCTAAGTCACTTCAGTCATGTCCGACTTCAGCAGTCTCCACATGCAATGCTGGAGAACCTGGTTCAATCCCCAGGTTGGGAAGATCCCCTGGAGAAGAGAATGGCAGCCCACTCCAGTACTCTTGCCTGGAGAATCCCATGGACAGAGGAGCCTGGTGGGCTGCAGTCCATGGGGTCGCAACTGAACAATTAACACTTCACCACTTTGCCGTACACCTTAAAGTCTCACAAGATGCAAATCAACTATGCTGCTGCTAAGTTGCTTCAGTCGTGTCCGACCCTGTGCGACCCCATAGACAGCAGCCCACCAGGCTCCCCCGTCCCTGGGGTTCTCTAGGCAAGAACACTGGAGTGGGGTGCCATTTCCTTCTCCAATGCATGAAAGCGAACAGTGAAAGTGAAGTCACTCAGTCGTGTCCGACCCTCAGCGACCCCATGGACTGCAGCCTTCCAGGCTCCTCCATCCATACTTCAATGTAAAAAAAAAGTTTTTTAATGACATCACCTTCTCGCCCCATTTCCTTGTCAAGTCTGTCAGAGGGGGTCCCCTGAGACAGAGCCTCCTTGCAGCTGCACTGCTAAAGCCGGGATGACAGGCGGCTCGGACAGTAGAGACTCTCATTCCTGGGGTGTCCTGAGGGTAAACCCCTCCCCAGCGACGACGGAGAGAGCATACAGTGAGGAACGCCCGCCCACCTCAGCAGCTCCTGTTTGCCCTTCACCACCCCATGCAGAAAATTTAGAATTCCTTTGGCCACCCTGCAAACCTCCGATCAAATATATCTGAGCGTCTGGAGCTGGGTCCTGCCAGCAGGATTTTTTTAAACCTCCCAGAGGTCCCTTAAGGGAAGCCAGAGTTGTGAGTCACTGCCCGGGAGAGACAGCTCAGGGTCACACACGGCCAGTTCACAGCGGTGGTTAAACCTACATCGCAAAGAAAACAGAACCAAGGAGCATCAGCCAGGGGCTGCTTTGGCAGCCTCTCTGCAGAAACAGCCTAGAGTCAGAACCCAAAACGGGTGAGCATGAAGGTGAAGAAGCTTTGTCTGGAAAACCAGGTGGTTGCAGAAGACAGGACCCAGAGCGGATATACCGCTACACCCTAGACCATCTGTAGACCGAGAGCAACCAGCTCCTGGGTGGGGATTTGCAAACATTGAGATCAAAGCAACGGCTAGAATTCACGGGAAAAGAGCTACATCCGCCATCAGAATAACCGTCAGACGTCCACATAGAGTGAACCCGGACCGCTTCTTCAGAGATTTGCTCAGATCATCAAGAAATGGGAGTGAAGCGATTATCCTAAAAAGAAATGATGGCTCTGGGATTCAAAAAGATGCACACAGCCCCAGTGTTCAGCCCTGCACTCTTTTACAATAGCCCATGGAAGCAACCAAGGTATCCATGGACAGAGGGACAGATAAGGAAGAGGTGGTGTGTATACACAATGGAATATTACTCAGTCATAAAATGGATTGAGTGTGATTCAATTGAACTGAGATGGATGAACTGACAGCCTGTTATACTGAGTTAAGTCAGTCCGAAGGAGAAAACCAAATACCATATATTAACGCATATATGCGGAATCTAAAAAAAAAAATGATACTGATGAACCTGTTTGCAGGGCAGGAACAGAGACGCAGATGTAGAGAACAAACTTGTGGGCACAGGAGGGGAAGGAGAGCAGGGGACGAGTTGAGAGAGTAGCACCGACATATACACACGCCCACGGGTAAAATAGATCCCCAGTGGGAGGCCGGTGTATCACACACAGAGCTCAGCTCGGGGCTCGGTGATGACCTAGTGGGGTGGGATATATGGGTACACATGGCTGATTCACGCTGCTGGACAGCAGAAACCAACAATACTGGAAAGCAGTTATATTCCAGTTAAAAACAAATTAAAAAAAAATAAAATGAAGACCCATCTCCTAATAGAACCACAACCTAAGGTCCTATTGGGGGTGGGGGTAGTGAGGAGCTAGGGGCCACACACACTTCAGTGCATAACAGGACACAACCAGAGATTCAGTTTATACGAACAGCATCCCACAGCCGTGAAGTCCAAGCCCCTAAGCAGTTCTTTGTGCTGAGTCGTCAGGAATCAAACCTGGAATTTCCACCCCTCCGCACCTCACCTCCCAGGACTGGACTCATGCCCATTCCTCAACCGAGCTCTAGCAGCAAATGGAATAACGATCGTCATCAAACATAGCAAATTCATGCCTTCCCCAGGGGCTGTGGAGGCAGCCAGCCTCCCATCCAGAGTAACAGGGTCACTGTGGATGGTGACTGCAGCCATGGAATTAAAAGACGCTTGCTTCTTGGAAGAAAAGCTACGACAAACCTAGACAGCATATTAAAAAGCAGGGATATCACTTTGCTGACAAAGGTCCGTCTACTCAAAGCTGTGGTTTTCCCAGTAGTCACGTATGGATATGAGAGTTGGACCATAAAGAAAGCTGAGGGCCAAAGAATTGATGCTTTTGAACTGTGATGTTGGAGAAGACTCTTGAGAGTCCCTTGGACTGCAAGGAGATCCAACCAGTCCATCCTAAAGGAGATCAGTCCTGAGTGTCCATTGGAAGGACTGATGCTGAAGCTGAAACTCCAATCCTTTGGCCACATGATGCGAAGAACTGACTCATTGGAAAAGACCCTGATGCTGGGAAAGACTGGAGGCAGGAGGAGAAGGGGACGACAGAGGATGAGATGGTTGGATGGCATCACCGACTCGATGGACATGAGTCTGAGCAAGCTCCAGGAGTTGGTGATGAACAGGGAAGCCTGGTGTGCTGCAGTCCATAGGGTCACAAAGAATCAGACACAACTGAGCCACTGAACAACCATCATAACCCAGCACAGAAACTTCTGCAAAAGGAAAATGCCCGTCTGAGAGCTCATCACAAATTCTGGTCATGCAGGTGGCTGTGGGGAGAGTGTGTGTAATCCGGGAACATCTTAATATTGAAACTTCTCAACCATGAAAGAATTAAGGTCCTGAAATGACTGTTTCCAGAGAAAGAAATGTCACCTATACTCAGAGTTCTTTTAATGACCTGCTTCTGCTCTGGAGTTTTGCCCAATAACCCAATTACAAAGGGTTTTTGCTTTTTATTCCTCCTGAGCCAGTTCCTGTTTTGTTCAGAAAATCTTGTATGAATACTGCACCAAGACCTTGCTTAGAGAAAGGTGTCTGGACTAGAAAGAAAGAAAAACTGTGAGTCGCTCAGTCGTGTCCAACTCTGCGACCCCCATGGACTGTAGCCCACCAGGCTCCTCTTTCCATGGGATTCTCCAGGCAAGAATACTGGTGTGGGTTGCCATGCCCTCCTCCAGGGGATCTTCCTGACCCAGGGATTGAACCCGAGTCTCTTTAAGTCTCCTACACTTGTAGGCGGGCCCTTTACCACTAGTACCACCCAAAATGGGGTGACTTTATTCCCTGATGGACAGTAGCTGAAGTTTGAAGACAATTGTTATGACTTGGGGTGGGCAGAGATGCTTCCGGCGTGTGGTGGGGGCGACCCAGGAGGCCCCCCATCAGAGACTGGTCCAGGCCCCATGTCTCAGCAGTGCTGAGGCTGAGAAATCCTGACCAAGCACGAGAGACATCACCTGTCTGGACGTCTGTCCATCCACCTATCTGTCTATGTACCTGTCTATCCACCCGCCCATCCAGCCATCTCTCCATCCATCTGTGTGTGTACTTCCGGCTCTGGTTGGAAACTGAGATGAGCTGCCCACCACCCCGCCGCCAGGGGACGTGAAACAACATTCTGGCCGTGACCGCGATGGGGTGGGGGAGGGAGTGCTCCTGGCGTGTGGTGGGGGCCGACCGGGTGCGTTGCTGCACACCCCACTGGACACAGGACACCTAAATGGGAGAGGCGTTCAGCCCCGGGCGTCAGCCTGCTGAGACTGAGAAACGCTGAGCAGCCACGACTGTCTCATTATCTGTCTGTCTATCCATCCATCCATCTATCCATGCGTCTATCAGAGTTAAGCTGAGAAACTCTGAGCAGGCACGACTGTCTAATTATCTGTCTGTCTATCCATCCATCCATCTATCTATGCATCCATGCGTCCATCCATCTATCCATCCATCCATCAATCCATCCATCCATCCATCCACCCATCATCCATCCATCAATCCAACCATTGATCCATATATGTATCTATCCATCCATCTAACCATCCATCCATCAATCCACCCACCATCCACCATCAATCCATCCATTGGTCCATATATGTACCTATCCATCCATCCATCTATCCATCCATCCATACATCTATCCATCCATCCATCCATCTATCCCTCCATCCACCCATCCATCCAGGTATGCACCTATGGCCGTGGTTCACAGACTGGGAGGGCTTTACCCTCCGAGGGGACATATGATAACATCTGGAGACATTCTGTCCATGGCAGAGATGGGGGCAGGGGCTGCCCCTGGCGTGCGTTGGGGGGAGCCCAGGGACACTCCTCCACACCCCACACAGGGTCCAGGACGCCCCTCATCATAGACTCGCCCAGCCCCAGACGCCAGGTGGCTGAGGCTGAGAAAGCCTGACCCGGCACGGCAGACTGGACGACTCTCTGATGCGGGGTGGCATCCTAGCCCTGTGGGGTGTGGAGCAGTGACCCCAGTGTCCACCCAGCATGCGGCAGGAGCGTTCTCCCTGCTGAGTACTGAGCAGCAGAAAGGCCCCCAGATGTCGGCAAGCGTCCCCTCGAGGCGGAATCCCACAGATTGAGAGTGACCAGTTTAGACTCAGCTGTTTGTACGGGGCCTGGGAGAACCTCTATCCCCTTTCAGGGATAAACTGGGGCGGGAAGACGCAGGCGGCAAGGAGAAGGGATCCGTGTAGACGAACGGAGACACGTGTACGTCTGCCTGAGTCCCTTTGCTGTTCAGCTGAAGCCATCACGGCATTGTTAATCGGCCATATCCCAACACAAAACAAAAAGTTTAAGAAAAGGCTGTGGTCGACACTTATACACTATTGATACTCCGTGTAAAATACATACATACATAAAATACACAGCGAGAGGCTTCTGTATACCACAGGGAACTCTGTTTAATACCACATGGCAGCCTGGATGGGAGGGGAGTTTAAGGGAGATTGGATACATGTATATATGTCTGGCTGAGTCCCTTTGCTGTCTGCCTGAAACCATCACAGCATCGTTAATCGGCTACATTCCAATACAAAATAAAAGTGGAATGAAAAAAAATCTAAATATAAATGAGTCATTGCTCCTGGGCAAGCCCATTACCCAGGCTGACCTGATGGATGTTTATAAACCACGGAGCCCAGGGGAACAGAAAAACAGTGATGTGCCCCTGAATTAACCACTGACATAGACCAATTCTGAGCCAGAAAGCCAAAGACCATACACGTTAAAGGGCTGAAATTTTGCAGGACATGTTCTCTGACCAGAACAGAACTAAGCTGGAAATCAGCAACAGAAAGTTACGTAAAGTCCCCCAGGATTGATCAGTTGCACAGCTGGTTTCAAAATAACCCACAGGCCAAAGGGAAATAAAAGAACTAGGAAGGGAAAGAGAAAAAGTGTTTGGAACTGGATAAAAATGCAGACACAGGGCCTCTCCTGGCGGCCAAGGTGTTAAGACTTTTCCTTCCAGGGCAAAGATCTCACAGGTCTTGCCTTCCAGGGCAATGATCTCAAAGATCTCCCTGGTCTAAGATCTCACAGGCCTTGCAGTCAAAACACCAAAACCGAAAGCAGAAGCAATATTGTAGCAAATTAAATAAAGATTTTAAAAAAAATTCACATTAAAAAATTCTTTAAAAAAAAATGCAAACACAACCCAAGGAAATCTGTGGGGTGCAGCTTAGACTGTGTTGAAAGGAGTATTTTCAGGGTTATATGCTTGCAGGAGGAAAGAAGAGTTTAGAACCAATAGTTTATGCTCTCACCTTAAGAAATTAAGGAAAACCGTACTCAACACCAAAGAATTAGAAACAAGGAAACAGGAACGAGCATACATCAGGGAAATCGAAAGCAAAAAGGCAGCAGAGATGAGCAATTGAATCAAACACTGGTTCCCTGATTTGTCAATAAATTGACGATAAACTGACAAACCTCTTGTCAGATCAATCCAGGAAGTGACGTGAAGTGAAATTCGCTCAGTCGTGTCCGACTCTGTGACCCCATGGACTATACAGGCCATGGAATTCTCCAGGCCAGAATACTGGAGTGGGTGGCCTTTCCCTTTTCCAGGGGATCTTCCCAACCCAGGGATCGAACCCAGGTCTCCCACATTAGGGACAGGCTACCCACTCCAGTATTCTTGGGCTTCCCTTGTGGCTCAGCTGGTAAAGGATCAATCCGGGAAATAAAAGCAAAAATAAATACCAGACCAAGTGTGAAGGAGGCTGAATGGACATCACTCAGACCGCACGGACTGCATTAAAAAATTAATAAGAGGGACTTCCCTGGCAGTTCAGTGGTTGAGACTCACCTCCCGATGCAGGCGGTGGTGGGTTCAGTCCTTGGTCAGGGAGCTGGGACCCTCCCACAAGCCTCCTGGCCAAATACTAACACAGAGAACAGAAGCAACATTGTTACAAAGTCAATAAAGACTTTAAAAATGATCCACATTTTTAAAAAAATCCTTTAACAAACAGTTACTAAGAAACAGTATAAACAAATTCATGTTCACCAACCTGACAACTTAGATAAATAGATCTCAATTCCTCAAAACACACAAATTACCAAAATTCACTCAGAGAAAAATGAATAAGTGTCATGTAACTGCTACAGTGGATTCCCCAGGTGGTGTGAACGGTAAAGAACCTGCCTGTCAAGGCAGGAGACCCGGGTTCCATCCCTGGGTTGGGAAGATCCCCTGGAGGAGGGCATGGCAACCTACTCCAGTATCCTTACCTAGAGAATCCCATGGACAGAGGAGCCTGGAGGGCTACGGTCCATGGGGTCACAAAGAGTCGGATACAACTGAGTGATTAATACAATAGCCTACTAAGGAATTAGACTGATAGTTAAATACTTGGGACAAAAAAAAAAAAAAACAACCCTCCAAACTTGATGGTTTCACAGGCAAATTCTACCAAATATTTAAAGGGGAAAAAAAAAAACTCTGTTCTCTACAAACATTGCCAGAAGACAGAAGTAGGGGAAATATATGTCAATTGATGATGTTAAGGATTTTGGCATATTTGCTGTTAACGAACTCTTGCCAAGGGTTTCGTGTGCTTGTAATGTCTTAAGCCTGCTTTGACCATATGTGAAATAGAGAGCCAGCCTGACGCATGACACGGGGAACCTAAAGCCGGTGCTGTGTGACAGCCTGAAGGGTGGGCTGGGGAGGGAGGTGGGACAGGGGTTCCAAAGGGAGGGGCTACATGCATGCCTAAGGCTGATTCATGTCCGTGTAAGGCACAGGCCATCACAAGACCACAATTATCCTCCAATTAAAATAGATACATTTTAACAAGTTTTTAATCAGAGTAATGCTGGCTTCCATCGCTTCCAAAAAAAAGTAAAAAGTACAAACAGAGCAATTTCCACAAACGAGGGTTGAATGAAACAGGACTCCTTCCTAGAAATGGGATATCGGTTCAACCCCTTTGGAACAAACCAAGGTGATTCACCATGACAACGGCAGACAGCGGAATAGAAAGGCAGATGTCAGCGTTCACCTACGTTCTTCAAAATGGTATGGAATCTCAGAAAGACAGAACCGATGAACCTGCTTGTGGGGCAGGAACAGAGAAGGAGACCTAGAAAACGGACACAGGAGGGCAAGCACACGGTGGGATGAGCCGAGAGCGTAGCACTGACCTCTCTACACAGCCACGTGTGAAATAGACAGCTAGCGGGAGCCGCTGTGGAGACGGAGCTCAGCTCGGGGCTCTGTGATGACCCAGAGCGGCTGGGATGAGGTGTGAATCAACAGGGACAGGATGTATGTATCCACATGGCTGATCCATGCTGCCTGTACAGCAGAAACTAACACACACTGTAAAGCAAGTATATGCCAATTAAAGACACATTAAATAACGAAAGCGCTTCTCAGACTAAGAACAGACTTCTTACACCTGTACAAAGCGCCCACCAACACTGTCAGCTAATTATCCTTCATGGTTAAAGACCGCTCCCCTAAGAGAGTCGGGAAAGATACGGAAGCCAACCCACTCTCTTGGGCACCATCCAACGAGACATTGTACAGCGAGACCAAGAGAGAACATACAGCCTGACCACAAGGAAGCAGGCAAGCTCTGTTTTTTTATTTTATTTTATTTTAATGACTGTCCAGATAGACTAAAAGTGCCTACAGAAAAAGATGCTCAGAGAAGTCATGTGAGTCTAGCAAGACTGTGTCACAAAACAAGACTAGTTTATAAAAGTCAATGGTATTTTTTATAGACTAGCGATGAATAATTAAAGTTAAAAAATTTGAAAACACTTCTGAGTATTGCTGGAGTTTAGGGGAGAATGGATACATGTATACGCATGGCTGAGTCCCTTTGCTGTCCACCTGCAACTATCAAAAGACGGTTAACTTGCTATAGTCCATTACAAAATAAGACAGTCAAAAAGACATGATGTTGGGAAGACCCCCTGGAGAAGGAAAAGGCTACCCACTCCAGTATTCTGGCCTGGAGAATCCCATGGACTATAGTCCATGGGGTCACAAAGAGTTGGACACAACTGAGCGATTTTCACTTTCAGGATAAAGAAGATGTGATATACATGTGTGTTATTGTTGTTGGGTAGTCACCCCATCGTGTCTGACTCTTTCTGACCCCATGGACTGTAGCCCCCAAGGTTCCTCTGTCCATAGGATTCTCCAGGCCAGAATACTGGAGTGGGTAGCCGTTCCCTTCTCCAGGGGATCTTCCCAACCCAGCGATCGAACCTGTGTCTCCTGCATTGGCAGGTAGATTCTTAACCGCTGAGCAACCAGGGAAAGGCATCACACACACACATATACATACAGTGGAATACGACTCAGTCATAAAAAAGAATAAAATAATGCCCTTTGCAGCAGCAGGGATGAACCCAGAGATTATCATACAAAGTAAGCCAGAGAACGACAAATACCATATGACATCACTTAGATGGAATCTAAAATAAGACACGAATGAAAGCATTTGCAAAACAGAAAGAGATTCACACACGTAGAGAATCGACTTGTGGTTGTCAAGGAGGAAGGAGTAGAGGGGTGAATTGGGAGTCTGAGATTCACAAACACACACCACAGTTTACAAAATGAACAGACAAGCAGGACCTGCTGTATACCACGGGGAGCTCTACTGAATACCCTGTAATAACAGGAAAAGAATCTGAGAAAGAACACACATAAATGCATGTATGTATATATACTGAAAACTTAGTAACATTGTTGATCGGCTATACTCCAATGCAAAATAAAAAGCTAAAAATGAAAACCAGTGTGTCACTAACATCAGGGTAGACATCAATTAAGAGAAACGAGGAAGCCAAAACACGACCATGCTTATAGGGTAAATTGATTTTTAACAAAGATGAAAAGATAATTCAATGGGGAAAGGATAATTTTTTTTAAAATGGTGCTAGAAACCTTGGGGCCAGCCTTATGCAAAAATAACACCATGCTTCTATATGTCACATCATAAGAAAGTTAACTCAATGTATGATAAACCAAGGGGCTTCACCGGTGGCCAACCAGTACAGAATCTACCTGCCAATATAGGAGACCCAGGTCCGATCCCTGGGTTGGAGAGATCCCCTGCAGAAGGACACAGCAACTCACTGCAGTGTTCTTGGCTGGAGAATCCCATGGTGAGTGGAGCCTGGCAGGCTACAGTCCATGGGGTCACAAAGAGTCAGGCACGACTGGGCGACTAACACTTACTCACCAGTATTCTTGGCTGGAGAATCCCATGGTGAGTGGAGCCTGGTGGGCTACAGTCCATGGGGTCGCAGAGACTCAGACATGACTGAGCATGCACTCAGCCAATACATAAATAGAGATATGGATGGAATTGGTCCCACCAGATGAGTCCCGAGAGAATGAATTGTATGTGTCTACTCGATGGCTGCAGGAGCTTCAGGTAGGTGCTAAACATGACTCTGAGTGTGTCTGGGAGGATGTTTGTGGATGAGACAAGCACTCGGAATGGGTCGGCTGAAAAAAAGCAGATGGCTGTCCCTAGCGTGGGTGGGCCTCGTCTAATCGGCTGAAGGTCTGGACAGACCAGAACCACAGACGTTCCTGAGTTGAGAGAGAATCCCTCCTGCCGACTCCTCCGCGGGGGCCCAGATCTCCTCCTGCCTGAGGACCTGGAGACGAACATCAGCTCTTCCTGGGTGTCCGGCTTGTTGCCTCACCTGCGGATCTCAGGACTTGTCAGCCTCCGTGGCACCATGAGCCAATTCCTCGTAATAGATATCTCTCCATTGTCTACCTGTCTATCTACCCACCCACCCATTCACCTGTCTGTCTTATCTGTCAGTCTACATATCTGTCTGTTGACCCATTCACCATCTTACCTAGCTATTTATCCAGCTATCATTATCTGTTCAGCTGCCAACCTACCCAGGGATCTGTATACCTTTCCATCCATCCATTCCCCTATCATTTGTCAATCTAGATATCTATCTATCCATCCACTGTTATCTCCCTACCAATCCACCCATCCATCACCTGGCTATCTTATCTATCCATCTAGGCATCTGTCTCTCCATCCATCCACCTGTCTATATTATCTAGGTATCGATTCCTCGATTATTATCTATTTACCTAGCAGCGTACCTAACTAGCTACCCACCCATCCATCACCTGTCTATCTTATCTACTGATCTAGGTATCTGTCTATCCCTCCATAATTATCTATCCATCCATAATTATCTATCCATCCATCCATCCATCCACCCATCCATTCACCTGTCTTATCTAGCAGTTGAGTATCTACCCATCTTATCCGTTATCTATCATCCATCCATCTGTCCATCAATCTACCTTTCTACTATCTCTCATCTATTCATCTTTCTATCCACCGATATTTTATTATCTATCCATCTATCAATAATGCTCTATATATCTTTTATAAATATATCTGTCCATTTATCTATCAATCATTTATCTACCTACCAATTTTCTACCATCTATCTACCTATCTAATCTATATATCTGCATCACCTATATAATCTAAGTATTTATCATTATTAAGAGCTAATATCATCTATAATCATATATATATGTATCTACTTTTTGTCTATATATATATACATACGCATACACATTGTCCCTCCATAGTTCAGTTTCAGTTCAGTCGCTCAGTCGTGTCCGATTCTTTGCGACCCCATGAATTGCAGCACGCCAGGCCTCCCTGTCCATCACCAACTCCCGGAGTTCACTCAGACTCACATCCATCGAGTCAGTGATGCCATCCAGCCATCTCATCCTCTGTCGTCCCCTTCTCCTCCTGCCCCCAATCCCTCCCAGAATCAGTCTTTTCCAATGAGTCAACTCTTCGCATGAGGTGGCCAAAGTACTCGAGTTTCAGCTTCAGCATCATTCCTTCCAAAGAAATCCCAGGGCTGATCTCCTTTAGAATGGACTGGTTGGATCTCCTTGCAGTCCAAGGGACTCTCAAGAGTCTTCTCCAACACCACAGTTTAAAAGCATCAATTCTTCGGCGCTCAGCCTTCTTCACAGTCCAACTCTCACATCCATACATGACCACAGGAAAAACCATAGCCTTGACTAGATGGACCTTTGTTGGCAAAGTAATATCTCTGTCCCTCCATAAACGCCCGTGTTAATCTTAGAACACACGTGTGAAGAAAACTCTGATTTGCTCCTGAAACCAGAGGCCCTTGTGAGACCTTCAGAAGAACTAGTTTCAGAAACACAAACTCCACCTATTTTTATTATCTATCCATCAATAGTCTACGCATCTTTTATGTACACATCTGTCCATTTATCCATCTATCCATCCATACACCTGTCTTATCAGGTTGGTATCTATCTGTCCATCCATCATGATCTATCTACCCATCCATCCATGCACCTGTCTTTACTAATAATCAAGTACTTGCCCATGTATCTGTCTTATCTATCTACCCATCCATCCATCCACCTATCTTTACTGACAATCAAGTACCTACCCACCTATCTATCATATCTACCATCTGTCTATCCATTATCTAGCTAGCCTAGCACCCACTCCAGTGTTCTTGCCTGGAGAATCCCAGGGATGAGGGAGCCTGGTGGGCTGCCGTCTATGGGTTCGCACAGAGTCAGACATGACTGAAGTGACTTAGCAGCAGCAGCAGCAGCATCCATCCAATATATCATTCTACTATCTATCATCTATTCCTCTCTCCATTCATCAATGTCAGGCTCCGCTGGTGGCTCAGATGGTGAAGCATCCACCTGCAATGCAGGAGACCTGGGTTCCATCCCTGGGTCAGGGAGATGCCCTGGAGGAGGGAAACGCAACCCACTCCAGTAATCTTGCCTGAAGAATCCCATAGACTGAGGAGCCTGGCGGGCTACAGTCCATGGGGGTCACAAAGAGTCAGACACAACTGAGTGACTAAGACTTTCACGTTCATCTCTCTGTCTAATCTATCTGCCCACCTGTTTTCCGTCTGCTGTGTATCTGTCCGTCTATCAGCAATCTCTTCCTTCCACACGTGTCAGTTAGCCATCCATCAGTCACCAGTCTTCCTATCTACCGATTTTCTGTCCCCTATCCACAATTCTCATCTATATATCTGCATCATCTATCTATTTATGTATCTTATCATCTCATTCTTGTGCTCTGTCGTCACCTAGCATCACGCTGATTTATATCCACATACGTATGTACTGTCTCTCTATATATGCAAACAGACACACATCATCCCTCCAGAAACCCACGCTACTCTTAGAATGCACTTGGGAAGAAAACCCCCATTTGCTTCTGAAACCAGAGGCCCCCGTGAGGCTGAGCTTCAGAAACACAAACTGCAGAGTCTCCTGTCACGTCACGCCAGCACCATCCGTCCGGGGCAGCGTGGACTCGGAAAAGACGCGGCCCCAGTCTCGGGCCGGGTCCTGGAGCGTCAGTCCACCCCTAAAGAGCATCGGCCGGGGGTGCGGGCTTTGCACTTGTGCCCATCCATTCAGCGAAGAGACCAGAGCTGCCCAGGTCATCGATGCCCAGCCATAGCAGCAGGGGAGTGGGTCCCATCAAGGCCACGATTGGAAAGGATCCAGTGTCCTGGCGTGTCTGTGTGCAGGCTTGGAATTAAAGTGAATTTACAGACTTCCATGGTGGCCCACTGGTTCAGAATCCACCTGCCAATGCAGGCGACTCGGGTTCGATCCCTGGTCCAGGAAGATCCCACATGCTGCGGGGCGACTAAGCCCATGAGCCACAAAAACTGAGCCTGCGACCAGAAAGCCTCCTGTGAGACCTTCAGAAACACCAGTTTCAGAAACACCAACTCCACCTGTTCTTATTATCTATCCATCTATCAAGAACCTCTCTGTGTGTCTTTTATCTACGCTGTGCTGTGCTTAGTTGCTCCGTCGTGTCTGACTCTTTTGCAAACCCATGGACTGTAGCCCACCAGGCTCCTGTGTCCATGGGGATTCTCCAGGCAAGAATACTGCAGTGGGTTGCCATGCCCTCCTCCAGGGCATCTTCCCGACCCAGAGATTGAACCCAGGTCTTCCACACTGCCAGGTAAGTTTTTTCTTTACCGTCTGAGCCACCAGGGAAGCCCAAGAATACTGGAGTGGATAGCCTATCCCTTCTCCAGGGGCTCCTCCCGAGCCAAGAATCGAACCGGGGTCTCCTGCCTTGCAGGCAGATTCTTTCCCAGCTGAGCCACCGGGGAAGCCCGCTTTTATCTATACATCTATCCGTTTGTCCATCTGTCCATCATCTACCTACCCACCCATCCACTACTGAGCCCCGTGTTCCACCCCAAGAGAAGCCCCCACAATGAGAAGCCCACACACCCTGGAGAGTAGCCCCCACTCGCCGCAACTAGGAAAAGTCACACGTAGCCATGTACACCCCGGGCTGATTCACGTCGATGTCCAGCAAAAACCACCACAACATTGTAAAGCAGTTAGCCTCCAATTAAATTAATTAAAAAAAAAAAAAAAAACACAGACTCACTGCAGCCAAAAGCAAATAAATAAACAAAGTGAACGCAGCTACCAAACATCTCTGGAAATGCCAAATGCAGGGATGTCCCAGTGCCCGCGGCCCCCTGTCTGGGGGGGACATCTGTACGACTTAGAGAAATACTCTCATCGCCCCTTGAGCTGAGTGCTGTTTCAAAGCCCCGCTGGGTGCATTTTGGGTTCTCTGCCCCCTGCCACGCTCAGCCACGAAGCCGGAGGTCCTTCCCCAAGCCCTATAGTGGGCTCAGCCTCATTCATTTCGTGGGGCACCCAGAGACCCATCTGAGCTCAACAAACAGAACCCAAGCATGGTCCAGACACCCAGCCCGGCTCGGGACAGCCCCACCACAATGGGGCATCTGCCCTCACGAGCAAGTCAACAAGGGGGACGCCTCTCGGATGAGATCTCGGGAGCCCCGCGCCCAGACACTCTGCACCAGGCAGTTACCCATACCCCCCATAATTTGACCACAACGCAGCAAATATTTCAGGAACACAGTGCCGCCTTATAGAACCTGCATCTTAAACACACGTCCTTCTAGCAGACGTCAGCCCTGACGCTGTCATAACGGTTTAAGAGACGTAAGGAAACCAGGTGTCACTGGGGCAGTTTCTCCAGCCGGGCGACTGGAACCAAAGCATGTGATGAACCATCCCTGGGCAGGAGGGCTGTGACCTGTGCGGACCGCCGAGTGCATCTCCCACGGGCAATCAAGAACATCGCTGTCAACTCAAGAGCTGATGAGGGTGCCAGACATATGGGAAGGAGAGACAGATGTGTGGAGGAGCCACCTCCATGGATGTCTTGCTGAGCCCAGAATCTGACCAGTGAGAAGGACGGCCATCCCTCCCTCCCTCATCCCGAACAATGAGTTAGAAACTCAGAAAGGTGGTCCATGATGGCCTCGCCACGTCAGATTGCTGACCTCCACACCCACCAGGATGGCTCTAGTCCAAAAAACAGAAATGAGCAAGTTAACCAGGATCTGGAGAGAGTAGGACTCGTCCACACCCTCTGGTTTGAATGGAAAGGAAGGTGCCAATGTGGAAAAGTTTCACTTGATTTTGCAACCCGGCAATTCGACTCCTGGATATAGACCCAAAGGAATGGAAACTTAGGGTTCAAATGCCAGAGTCCAGCTCCAGCAGCCAGGGATTCAACCTGAAGGGGTGAGCGGTGTCGGCGAGAGAAACTGAGGCAGCCTCTCATTTTACTTGGACTGCCTGTTTATTTCAAGCTTATGATTCTCTTTTATACTTTTATAAAAGCATTAGGTCAGAGGTTTTCTATTTTTAGTTCCCATGGACCCAGATTTATTTTACTCCAAAAATCATTGTTGCCCCTCAAATGGAGTTCCTTCTTCAGCGATTCTCTTATCTACTTCTTCTCATGTGTCCTTCTGAATACACTGTAACTCATGCTAATGTCTGGGCTGCATACCACATTCCTCAGTTTATTTCTTATCTTTTTAAGCCCTGTTTGCCCCTAGTATCCTAAGCTCACTATTTCTTAGAAAGGGCATCTACTTAATAATATCTCTAAAGTCCCTAATTTCTATAAGCTATAGTAGAATATGCTAACATTACAGCCATCCTTAAATCTTTAGCTTCTAACTATTTTAATTATTCCTAAGCCCTAAATTCAGCAAACTCCTTTGCCATAAACTTTTCTCACAAATGGGCTTCAGATAGCAATCCCTCCCATGGCCTCAAGCTGCGGCCTGTGTGCTCACCCTGGAACACTTTTTTGCAAAAGTCCTTGAACAAATGTCAGTGATTAACTTTATGAATTATTCTTTGAGCACAGCTGCAGAAGGCTTTACGCCTTCTCATGCTCCTCTCAAAAACAATAAGCACCTTAATATTCTCTTCAGTCAACTCAGCTGAGAAAAGGGAAAAACAAGTCAGAATCACAAAGCCTAACTCCTTCATTCCGGGTCTGTGCCTACAGAACAAAGGGAGGGGGTTTAGGGCTGTGCCTCTATTTTGTCAGTAATGCCTAACGCAGCTCCCAACATTCAAACAAAATGACCCGCCCAAATCTTCACAGCTGCACTAGTCACAATCGCCAAAACACGAAAGGGGCCCAACTGTCCATCAAGTTGATTGACGGGTAAACGTCATGAGGTCCATCCACAGAGTGGAATATTACGCAGGCACGAAAAGGAGTGAAGCTCTGACACAGGCTACAGTGTGAACGGACCTTGGATACACAATATTCAGGGAGAGAAGCAGACACGGAAGGACAGTGTCTGGGTCTGCTTGGGCTGCCATAGAAAAATACCAGGCTGGGGGCTTCAGCAACAGAAACAGAGTCCCTACAGTTCTGCAGGCTAGAAGTCAGAGATTGGGGTGTTAGGATGGATGGATGGGTGGGTGGCTGGATGATGGATGGATGGATGGGTGGGTGGGTGGGTGGATGGGTGGATGATGGATGGGTGGGTGGGTGGATGGGTGGATGATGGATGGGTGGGTGGGTGGATGGGTGGATGGGTGGGTGGATGAAGGATGGATGGATGGATGATGGATGGGTGGTTAGATGGATGGGTGGATGGATGGATAAATGGGTGGGTAGGTAGATGGATGGGTGGATGGATGGATAAATGGGTGGGTGGGTGGGTGGGTGGATGGGTGGGTGGATGATGGATGGGTGGGTGGATGGATGGATAAATGGGTGGGTGGGTGGGTGGATGGATGGATAGGTGGGTGGGTGGATGATGGATGGGTGGGGGAATGGGTGGGTGGGGGGATAGGTGGGTGGATGATGGATGGATGGATAGGTGGGTGGGTGGATGAACAGATAGATGAGTGGAAGGATGGATGGATGGGTCAACAGCATGGAGTCCATGCACACAGTGGAATATTACACAGCCATGAAAAAGAGTGAAGCCCTGACACAGGCTACAGTGTGGCTGGACCTTGAACACACTATGCATAGTGAGAGAGGCAGACACAGAAGGAGACACTGTGTGTGATTCCATTGATAGGAAACATCCAGAACAGGCGAATCCACAGAGACAGGAAGTGGATTAGTGGTTTCCAGGGACTAGGGTGGGGGTGGGGTGGGTGGATGGATGGGTGAGTGGATGGATGGATGGATGGATGAGTGGGTGTGTGGGTGTGTGGATGTATGAGTGGATGGATGGATATATTGATAGGTGGATGGGTGAATGATGGATGGATGGATGGAAGAATAGATACGTGAATGGATGATGGATGGATGGGTGGATGGATAGATGGAAGGGTGGATGGGTAGATAGATACATGAATGGATGGATGGATGGATGTGTGGGTGGATGGATGGATGGATGGGTGGGTGGGGGGTGGGTGTATAAGTGGATGGATGGATGGATGGATGAATAGATACATGAATGGATGATGGATGGATGGGTGGATGGATAGATGGAAGGATGGATAGGTAGATAGATACATGAATGGATGGATGAATGGATGTGTGGGTGGATGGATGGATGGATGGGTAGATGTATGGATCAGTGGGTGGGTGGATGGATGGATGGGTGGATGGGTGGATGGATGGATCAGTGGATGGGTGGATGATGGATGGATGGATGGATGGGTGGGTGGGTGGATGATGGATGGGTGGGTGGGTGGGTGGGTGGGTGTATGAGTGGATGGATGGATGATGGATGGATGAATAGATATGTGAATGGATGATGATGCATGGGTGGGTGGATAGATGGAAGGTTGTATGGGTAGACAGATACATGAATGGATGGATGGATGGATGTGTGGGTGGATAGATGGATGGGTGGGTGGGTGGGTGAGTGGATGTATGAGTAGATGGATGGATGATGGATGGATGAATAGATATGTGAATGGATGAAGGATGCATGGGTGGGTGGATAGATGGAAGGATGTATGGGTAGACAGATACATGAATGGATGGATGGATGGATGGATGGATGGATGTGTGGATAGATGGATGGATGGATGGATGGATGGATGGGATGAGACAGGAGGGGGATTTTTTCTTTTAATGGGCACTTTCTGACCACCTTGAAAATAAAGTTTAAAAACAAGACTTCAGACTTCCCTGGAGGCCCAGTGGTTAAGAGTCCATCTGCCAATGCAGGCACTCAGCTCCCATTCCTGGTCCAGGAAAATTCCACCCACCTCGGACCAACGAGGCCCATGAGCCACAGCGACCGAAGCCCATGTATGAAGAGGCTGTGCGTCTACACGGGAGAGGCCACCAGTGAGAAGCCCGTGGGCCACAGCTCGACAGCAGCCTGCACACAGCAACAGAGACCTCACGGAACCAAGATCAACTCAGAGAAAAACCAGGATTGCTTCCCCGATCCTGCACTCTTTACAGATGGAAGGTTTGTCTCGGGCCTTGCATCGAGCAAGTCGGTCAGCAGCGTTTTTCCAACACCACGCGTCCACTCTGTGTCTCTGTCTCACACTTTGGTAATTCTCACAGGATTTCAAACTTCCTCATGATGGTTATACTAGGAATGGCCTCTCTGATCTCTGCTGTGACTACTACAATTCACTGCAGTCTCAGAAGATACAGAGGGCTCTTTAGAAATAAATGGATCTACATTGAATTTTTTAGAGATAAATGCTATTGTACACCAAACAGACTACAACCTACTGTAAACATAACTATCCATGGAGAATTGCTGTTGTTCAGTCAGTCAGTGGTGTCCAGCTCTTTGCGACCCCATGGACCGCAGCACGCCAGGCCTCCCTGTCCATCACCATCTCCCAGAGTCTACTCAAACTCATGTCCATTGAGTCGGTGATGCCATCCAGCCATCTCATCCTCTGTTGTCCCCTTCTCCTCCTGCCTTCAATCTTTCCCAGCATCGGGGTCTTTTCCAATGAGTCAGCTCTTCCCATCAGGTGGCCAAAGGACTGGAGTGTCAGCTTCAGCATCAGTCCTTCCAGTGAATCTTTAGGGTTGATTTCCTTTAGGATGGATTGGTCGATGTTTCCAGGAAACAAACAAACAAAAAAAATTCAAATGACATTGTGATATTCGCTTGATAGCTGTGATCCAGAACCCAACCCACTCATGGTATCTCAGAGGTATAACTGCATGAGGCATCCAGGTACAGGTTTAATATTTAATAAAAGAGCTAGAGTTTGCTTGTCCTGCAAGTAAAGTAAAATAATGATATTAAGTGAGACTGGCACTGCTCCACTTCACGGATACAATAAGAGGCTCTCATTATGCATTCAGACTAGCGATTGCGGCTCTTAACACTCTGGGGAAAAGAATGAAATAAACTCACTCTTTTTTTTTTCTCCAACCAAACACCCAGAAAGAATGAAGACCTCAGGGATTTCAATGAGAATGAACTGCCTCCCTGCCTGTCCTCATTCGGATGGGGAGAGTGATGACTATAATTACGCTTGTGAGCAGAACAGAGTTCTTATCTCCTAAGAACAGGTGTTCTGGGGATTTTCCGTTTTCCTTTCTTTTCATAACCCCTTCCCTCACGCTCCCTCTGTCACCGTCAGTAAACACACAACACAGAAAACAGAGACACCTCTTAACAAAGTCTGTGCCACGAGGTGGGACGCGTCTGAAAACCCACCTTCCGTTCACCCTGTTGCAAAGAAGTGACTACAACCCCTTTCGACAAAAATGTGTGCTTCAGTTTCAAACTTGCCTATGACGTGCTGTGCGTGAAGGAAAAGTTCATACATTTGAACTGTTCATGGACGTGTGTCCTAGGTCAAAGGCGTGCACGCACGGGTGCTCAGTCACTTCAGTCATGTCTGAGTCTATGCAACCCCATGGACTGTAGCCCGCCAGGCTCCTCTGTCCATGGCATTCTCCAGGCAAGAAGACTGGAGTGGGTTGCCATGCTCTTCTCCAGGGGATCTTCCCGACCCAGGGATCAAATCCGCATCTCTTACGTCTGCTGTATTGGCAGGCAAGTCCTTTCTTTACCACGGGCTCCATCTGGGAAGCCCTCAGTCAAAGACACTGGAACCCTTTTGGAAGCATTGACTCGGGGCTTCCCCCCGTAGCGGTGGTCAGCGGTCAGGTCTCTGAACCTTCAATGCAGCGGATGTAAGTTCAAAACCTGGGCGGGAAAGTTCTACATGTTGCTTGGTATAGCCAAAATTCAGGCAAAGCACTGACGTGGGTCATTAGTTCAATGGAACAACTCGCACAGCTAAAGCGTGTTCAAGTTGACAAAGCACTGGTGTGCACCCCGCCGTGTTGCAACTCTTCAATGGGCACAGGGGAACGATTATCTAACCCTGTCCAGGGGAGAAACTAAGGCTTGGAGACATCCAACCCTTCCTCCAAGGTTCTACAGCTTGCTCAACTCAGAGGTTGCTCAGGAAGACCATACAGATCTACAGAATTTATTTTTTTAAACTTTCATATTGGCGCATGCGTGCATGCTAAATCGCTTCAGTAATGTCCAACTGTTTGCGACCCCATGGACTGTAGCCCACCAGGCTCCTCTGTCCATGGGATTCTCCAGACAAGAACGCTGGAGCGGGTTGCCATGCCCTCCTCCAGGAGATCTTCCAAACCCAGGGATCCAACCTGCAACTCTTAGGTCTCCTGCATTGGCAGACGGGTTCTTTACCGCTAGCACCAGCTGGGAAACCCGCACAGCAGTGGACCTGATTTGCAATCGTGTGTTTCTTTCAAGTGGACAGCAAAGTAACTGCATTATCAGATCAGATCAGTCGCTCAGTCGTGTCCGACTCTGCGACCCCATGAATCGCAGCATGCCAGGCCTCCCTGTCCATCACCAACTCCCGGAGTTCACTCAGACTCACGTCCATCGAGTCAGCAATGCCATCCAGCCATCGCATCCTCTGTCGTCCCCTTCTCCTCCTGCCCCCAATCCCTCCCAGCATCAGTCTTTTCCAATGAGTCAGCTCTTTGCATGAGGTGGCCAAAGTATTGGAGTTTCAGCTTTAGCATCATTCCTTCCAAAGAACACTCAGGGCTGATCGCCTTTAGAATGGACTGGTTGGATCTCCTTGCAGTCCAGGGACTCTCAAGAGTCTTCTACAACACCACAGTTCAAAAGCATCAATTCTGTATCATTTTTTTTTAAGATTGTCCATACAAATGACATTACATGATATTAATCTTACGGAAGGTGGACCCCACACTCCAGCTTTTGTTCCATTACGGCTGCGTGTATAGGACGGCTCACCCCCCAGCAGGGTTGGGGTGTCCGGAGCCCAGGATTTCTTGGTCTCAGAAAACAGTAGTGGAAGACCACGGCTCACGCTGCGTGAGCAAAGTCTCAGATTTGTCCAACGTGGGGACCCTCTGGTAGCCCAGCTTTCAGTGGTGGATAAACAGCTTGGCGGGACTTCCCATGTGGCCCAGTGATTAAGAATCCACATGCCAGTGCAGGAGACGTGGGTTCAGTCCCTGGCCCGGGAAGATCGTACATGCCATGGAACAACTGAGCCCATGCACCACAATTATTGAGCCCATGTGCCGGAGAGCTGGTGCTCGGCCACAAGAGGAGCCACCACAATGAGAAGCCCACTCCCCACAACCATAAAGTAGCCCCTCTCGCCGCAACTAGAGAAAAGCCTGAGTGACGAAGACCCAGAGCAGTCACAAAACAAACGCAAATTTTAAAAGACAGTTGGCCATCGCGGCTTCCGTGAGTTTCCGTGGTGGACACCACTCTATGAAGGTGGGCAAGATGAGTCGTTCCAACAGCAGCTAAGCAGAGATGCAGTTTCCTAGCACCGTGGACGCGTCTTATGGCTTCTGGAGACAGGGCTAGACATCTTTGTATGCTTTCAAACTGTGCTGCTGGAGAAGACTCTTGATAGTCCCTTGGACTGCAAGGATATCCATCCAGTCCATCCTAAAGGAAATCAACCCTGAATACTAATTGGAAGGACTTATGCTGCAGGTGAAGCTCCAAGACTTTGGCCACCTGATGCCAAGAGTTGACTCATTGGAAAAGACCCTGATGCTGGGAAAGACTGAAGGAGGGAGGAGGAGGGGACGACAGAGGATGAGATGGTTGGATGGCGTCACCAACTCAATGGACATGAGTTTAAGCAAATGCTAGGAGATACTGGAAGACAGAGAAGCCTAGCGTTCTGCAGTCCAGGGGGTCACAAAGTGTCGGACAGGACTTAGAGACTGAACAAGAAGAACAACAACCCAGGGTAACGTCAGGATGAAGAGAATATGGGACCACGGATCAGACCCAAGCTCAGGGTCTCCTGACACGAGCTGAACCTGGAACCTAGACTTGTTTCTCCACTTCGATGAACTCGTCCGTAGGCAGGGACAAGTGCTATTTGCTTCTCTGCTTCAAGGTCATTTATTAAGGTTTTTCATTGATTGTAAACGGGGGGGATATTGCATTGCATCCTTTAGAAAACATCGACATCATTCTATGAAAGTAAAATAAATTGCTTCATCAAAGGGAGGAAAGACGAAGAAGAAAAAGAACCCTCGGAGAACCCAGTACTCCCATCGTCTGTGTGAATTTGACCTTCATCAGACATCTGCAGCCGTATCTGTCTTTAATGTTTTACGTTCCAGTGGAAGCCCTCCACGGCGCACGTCGGAATTTTCCCCGTAAATCTCCCCGGTGCCGTCATGGGGTTAGAAACGGCATCGTCAAGGACGGCGCCTCTTCGGCCCGCTAATCACAGCCCTGGCTGCCTCGTTGGCAAGCACTTCCGCGGATTCCCAAGGATTTTCAAGCTGACGCACGTCAGCGGAAAGGTCGATCAACACGTCCTTGGGATAGAAATCTTGACAACAGCTTTCATAACCGTGTTAGAGCGATGAGTTAAATGTATTAATGGAGAGTGATGGATTAACTTTCCTGACTTTCTAGCACAGCAAAGGTTTTATTTTAATTGCAGGGTAGTTGCTTTACAACGTTCCTGGCTTTTGCCGTACCACCACGTGAATCGGCTGCAAGTACACACGTATCCCCTCCCTCTTGAGGCTCCCTCCCACCCCCGTCCACCCCTCTGGGTCATCAGGAGCCGCGAGCTGAGCTCCCTGTCTACACAGCAGCTTCCCTCTTGCTGTGTGTTTAACACAGGGTGGCGTGTAAATGTCAGGGATACTCTCTCGATCCATCCCACCCTCTCCTTCCCCACTGTGCCCACATGTCCATTCCCTACATCTGGGCGTCCCTTTCTTCTCTGTAAATAGGTGCATCTGCACCATCTTTCTAGATTCCATGCTGCTGCTGCTGCTAAGTCGCTTCAGTCGTGTCCAACTCTGTGCGACCCCATAGACGGCAGCCCACCAGGCTCCCCCGTCCCTGGGATTCTCCAGGCAAGAACACTGGAATGGGTTGCCATTTCCTTCTCCAATGCATGAAAGTGAAAAGGGAAAGTGAAGTCGCTCAGTCCTATCCAACTTCAGGACCCCATGGACTGCAGCCAACCAGTCTCCTCCATCCATGGGATTTTCCAGGTAAGAGTACTGGAGTGGGTTGCCATTGTCTTCTCCGTCTAGATTCCATATATATGCATTAATATACAATATTGCTTCTTGTCTTTCTGATGTACTTCACTCTATATAATAGGCTCTATGTTCATCCACCTTGGTTCAACTGACTCAAAATTGTTCCTTTTTCATGGGTGAGTAATATTCCATCGTGTGTGTGTGTATGTGTGTGTGTGTGTGTGTGTATACATTATATATATATGTATATATATATGTATATATATATATATATATATATACGATAGGACCACAACATCTATCCATTTGTCTGTCGATGGTCACTTAGGTTGCTTCCATGTCCTGCCTATTCTGAATACTGTTGCAAGGGACACTGGGGTACATGTATCTTTTCTAATGACAGTTTTTGTCTTTTCTGCATAAGTGTCCAGGAGTGGGATTGCTGGGTCATATGGTAGTTCTAGTTTTACTTTCTTGAGGAACCTCCATACTGTTATCTGCGGTATCTACACTTCACACCACAGAAAGTGTCTTAATCCAAGACGGCATTTTATGTTTTTAATTTCTTTTTTTTTACACTTGTTGGCCACACTGCACAGTGTGCAGGATCTTAGTTCCCTGGCCAAGGACTGAACCCTCACCCCCTGCGTTGGAAGCCTAAGCCTTCATCACTAGACCGCGAGGGGAGCCCCCAAAGATCATCTCCTGCGTCTGCTGGCTGGTCCTAACATTACGAATTCCGTTCTCACACCCGCATGGCCCCCACCAATCTGAGTGATACTCCCCGCTGTGGTTTCACAGGTGGAGAGACAAAGGGTGCGGTTCCTGCCCTTGGAAGAACAAAGCATCCCCGTTCTGGGCCATTTATATAACTTGCAGTGTGTCCTGCACCTCACGCTGCCAAACGTTGGCAACTTCAAGTCTGATTGCATTACAAGAAGTGTCCATTCACACTTTTCAGCTTTGTTTTCTTTCTTTTTTTTTTTTTTTTCTTTTCCTGGAGACATACCCTGACCGGAAAGGACATTTTCTGGATCATTTAGTCACACAGTCTGGCGTTCGGTCGGCAAAGTCTGGTAGAAATATCCTTGGCCACTAAGACAGATGGAAACACAGTCTTCTCTGCTGGTCTCACCACGCCAGCCCACATGGAAGATGCTGCCACCAGGCGGAGCGATTTTAAAGTGAATTTTGTAAGTGAGGGAAGTAGCTCAGGGACGTTGGATTTTGTGAAATCACAAGGGGGCTGCTGGGGAGATTCACCTTCTTGGGGCTCTGGGTCGGGTGAAGACAGACGACCAGGAAACAAGAGGGATTTGTCATGAGGCATCAAATCAAGACTTAGTTTCTCCTGGCTTCCCTGGTGGCTCCAGGGTAAACCATACACCTGCCAAAGCAGGAGACTCGAGTTCGATCCCTGGCCTGGGAAGATCCCACATGCTGTGGGCAAGCAAGCCTGTGCTCTGCAACAAGAGCAGCCACCGCAATGAGAAGCCCACAGACCTCACCTAGAGAGTAGCCCCCGCTCACAGCAGCCAGAGAAAAGTCTATGAAGCAACCAAAATCCAGCACGGCCAAAAACTAATTCTTTAAAATTACTTTATATGGTCAAACCTATGGTTTTTCCAGTAGTCATGTATGGATGTGAAAGTTGGACCATCAAGAAGGCTGAGTGCCAAAGAATGGATGCTTTTGAACTGTGGTGTTGGAGAAGACTCTTGAGAGTCCCTTGGACTGCAAGGAGATCCAACCAGTCCATCCTAAAGGAGACGAGTCCTGGGTGTTCACTGGAAGGACTGATGCCGAAGCTGAAGCTCCAATCCTTTGGCCACCTCATGCAAAGAGTTGACTCATTGGAAAAGACTCTGATGCTGGGAAAGATTGAGGGCAAGAGAATGGGATGACAGAGGATGAGATGACTGAATGGCATCACCAACTCAAAGGACATGAGTTTGGGTAAACTCCAGGAGTTGGTGATGGGCAGGGAGGCCTGGCATGCTGCAGTCCATGGGGTTGCAAAGAGTTGGACATGACTTAGCAACAGAAGAACAACCTCTTTCACGCTGCCCTGTGAGGTCATGGCATCTCGGGGGTTCCACTGAGACAAGACAGTGTTGGAAACAGGCCATTTTAGTTAGACTTTGCCTGTACTTGGAAACATGCCCACAAGGCCACTGAGAAATGACAGGCTTCTGATTTATGCACAGGGGCGCGCCGCTTTCTGTGATCAGCTGGAGATGTATTTACCAAGGAACTGAGAGTAAATTCCGTTTAAGGGAAAAAAAATAATAACGAGGACAAAAGAAAAGTGATCCAGATGAACCAGCACCATCGCTGTGGCGTTGAGAATCCATCGTAACTAAATTGTTCCTGTCTTAGCAAAAGGAGGAATTAGCTTCCCCGAAAGGCCATTTTTTAAAGGGCACGTCACTTCAGAGAAAGACAAATACTGTTTGCGATCACTTACATGTGGAATCTAAAAAGTACAGACAACTGGTAAGTGTAACAACAAAAAAAGAGAATCAGTCACTGATACAGAAGACAAATCAGTGGTTACCGGTGCTGGGGGGAGGCAAGATGTGGGAGAGGGCTTTTTAAAAAGGGGTTATTACAGGGTTATGTAAAGCCATATGCATATTTCAAATGCATAACCAGCAAGGACCTGCTGGACAGCACAGGGAGCTCTGCTCAATACTCTGTAATAACCTTATGGTTCCCGGGGGAAGGATGGGGGAAGGGATAGTCAGGGAGTCTGGGATGGACATGGACACACTGCTGTGTTTAACATGGAGAACCAGCGAGGACCTGCTGGACAGCACAGGGAACTCTGCTCAGTGTCACGTGGCTGCCTGGATGGGAGTGGAGCTGGGGGAGAATGGGTACATGTGTATGTGTGGCGGAGCCCCTTTGCTGTCCACCTGAGACTGTTCCAACATTGTTCATCAGCTATATTCCAATATAAAATAAAAAGCTTAAGAATAAATAAAAATAAAAACCATGCATATGAAACTTTAAAAAATTGCAAAGCTCTATGGACCTTAAAGAATGTTTCACTCAAGGCAAAATGTTTAAAAATAAAATGCCTATGAAAAATAAAGGTGTCACAGTGTAATAAATTAAATTTCGATTTTTTTTTTAATTTGGAAAAAACAGGAAAAATAAAATGTTCATCATTCAGACACTTGAATGGGCTGTTTGATGAGCTGGTAAATGAAGACTGGGTCATATGATTACACTGGGAACAGAATGCTTTTCTTTTTTCCTTTATGGTTTTTGGGTTTGGTTTTTTGTTTTGTTTTGTTTTTTTGAGGATTCTTGCTTTATAATGCTGTGTTGGTTTCTTCTCTACAACTCGGCGAATCAGCTATTTATTGTCATTCAGTCGCTCAACCGTGTCCAAGTCTTTGCGACCCCATGGACTGCAGCACGCCAGGCCTCCCTATCCATCACCAACTCCCGGAGTTCACCCAAACCCATGTCCGTCGAGTTGGTGATGCCATTCAGCCATCTCATCCTCTGTCGCCCCCTTCTCCTCCTGCCTCAGTCTTTCCCAGCAGCAGGGATCAGCTCTAAGGACACTTACATCTCCTCCCTCTCGAGCCTGCGTGCCACCCCCACCCACCCCTCTGGGTCTTCACGGAGCCCGAGCTGAGCTCCCTGTCTATCCCCAGCCTCCCACTGGCTGTGTGTTTCACACATGGTGGTGTGTATACGTCAGAGCCACTCTCTTAATTCACCCCACCCTCTCCTTCCCCCGCCGTCTCTGCAGGGCAAGAATACAGATGGAGATGTAGGAGACTGCTGACCCCTTATGTGGGCGTTCATCAGAGCTTCTGTTAGAACAGGTGACCCTGGGTACCAGGAGGCGGGTCTTACGTTCCCAGCTGCGTGACCCAGGGCAGGGGGACCTCTGCTTGCCACCCCCTCAAGCGTGTCATACGGACAGTGGGGCTGGGCTTGCGTGGGGGCTGGGGACACTGGGGAGCCTGAGAACCGTATTTCTGGTGAATCGTTTCTTTCCACCAACACCCCAGCATGCTGTTCAACAAGGCCCCCCCACCCGCACAGGAAGGTGCCCACACCCCCATAACCCGTCAATCCCATCTCAGGGTGGACGCCCCCCTCAAAGACACACCAACCCAAGCACAGCAAAGGGCACAGAGCAGACCCCTCTCAGCCACGTTAGCATCCGTACCCCCAGGCAGGAGAAATTCTAAACCCCTCTCTGCAGTACAATGGACAAATCAATGAGGAATCCTTATCACCAAAGCCAGCAACGAACCAGCTGTAAGGGACACGTGGAGACACATACAGACTCCCAAGCAGGAATCCCAAACACAGCGCTGACCTGGAGAAGCCAGCTGCCACCATCCCCAAGCGCGGGGGAAACGCCTCTATGATTTGCTTAGATCAATATAGACCTCAGGGGCTTCCCCAGTGGCTCAGTGGGTAAAGAATCTGCCTGCAATACAGGCGGCCCAGGTTCAGTCCCTGTTCAGAGCTGTTTCTCCCTGTTCTCTGCTCCCCTACAGGGCTTCCCTGGTGGCTCAAAATGGTAAAGAATCCACCTGCAATACAAGAGACGTGGGTTCGATCCCTGAGTCAGGAAGATTCCCCCAGGGGAGGGCATGGCAACCCACTCCAGTATGCTTGTCTGGAGAATCCCCATGGACAGAGGAGGCTGGCACTCACACTCCATGGCATTGCAAAAAGTTGGACATGACTTAGCCACTAAACACAACTCATCACAGGCAGTTCCCTGGGGATCCAGTGGTTAAGACTTTACCTTCCAGCCCACACGGTGAGGGTTCCACCCCTGGTCCGGGATCCCACACGCCTTGTGGCCAAGAAACCAAAACAAAAAAACAGAAGCAATAATGTACCAGTTCAATAGACTTTAAAAAAAAAACAATGGTCCACATCAAAAAAAAAAAAAAAAGGGTGGGGGGAAGGGAGTTTGTGGGCGGATGGATACATGTATATGTCATACGGCTTTGTCCCTTCGCTGTCCACTGAAACTCTCATAATACTATTAACCGGCTATACTCTAATATAAAATAAAAAGTATTTTTTAAAAGAAAGACTGTGGCTATCAACCTAGAGGGGTGGGGTGGGCAGGGAGGTGGGAAAGAAAGTGAAAGTGAAGTTGCTCAGTCGCGTCCGATTCTTTGTGACCCCGTGGACCACTCTTTGCGAGTCCGTGGACTGTAGCCCACCAGGCTCCTCTGTCCATGGGATTCTCCAGGAAAGAATACTGGAGTGGGTTGCCATTTCCTTCTCCAGGGGATCTTCCCAAACCAGGGATCGAACCCAGGTCTCCCGCATTGCGGGCAGATGCTTTAACCGCTGAGCCACCAGGGAAGCCGCACCAGGGAGGTTCAAAAGGGAGGGGATGTATGCATACCTATGGCTGATTCATGTTGAGGTTTGACAGAAAACAAGAGTCTGTAAAGCAATTATCCTTCAATAAAAAATGAATAAATTTTTTTAAAAAGGCTGTGGTTGACACATATACAGTATGTATAAAATAGTTAACGAGCAAGAACGTACTGAGTTCCAGCACCGTGAACTGCACTCAGTGTCCCGTGGCAGCCTAGATGGGAGGTGAGTTTGGGGCAGAATGGATACACGCATTTGTATGGCTGAGTCCCTTTGCTGTCCACCTAGGACTATCACAGCATTGTTGACTGGCTATATTCCAATATAAAACAAAAAGTTAAAAAAAAAAGAAGCACAAAAATGGCCCAAACCATCAGTAAGCGGCAACCACAGTGGTGATTGCAGGCTGCGTGGGTGTAAGAAGCTTCCACCAGGCTGACTGGGAGCCATCAACGGACCTGCTGGTCAGCTCTGCTTTCTGTCTAGAACCTGCTACATTCGTGGGTCCTTTCTGTCTGTGGAACATACAGACAGTTGGGAAAATACTACTCTATTTTGCTGGATCTGGCAGCATTTAAATGAATTTCCTCATATTTACAAGAATAATTGACACAGAAGTAGAAGAAAAAAATGGTGCTCAGTCGCTTCAGTCATGTCCAACTGTTTTGCGATTCCACGAACTGCAGTCCACCAGGCTCCTCTGTCCATGGGATTCTCCAGGCAAGAACACTGGAGTGGGTTGCCATTCCCTTCTCCAGGGGATCTTCCCGCCCCAGGGATCAAACTGGCGTCTCTCCCGTCTCCTGCATTGGCAGGTGGGTTCTTTACCACTGAGCCACCTGGGAAGCCCACCCTCTGCTCCCCCCCAAAAAATGGTATATCAGTCTCAGTCATCTCAGATGCAACTGTGGGGCGGAATATCACTCCTCGAATTTCCAGCTAATTTGCACCAATACCTCTGAGTTGCTCGAGAGCACGAGAACGTTTTCTGACGCATGTTGGGCTCTGATAACTAGTCATCCAAGCCTCCCTCCGAGGGGTGGTCACCGGTGTGCAAAATACAGGAAGGCCAGCTCCTGTATCCCATAATAAGATGACCTTGTGGGCCATTAAAGCAGAGATGGGTGTGATCTTGCGACCCAGGGGCTTGGCCCCTGCCTGCCCTCTGCAGCGATAGCTTGTGTGACGCGCCGGTAGGACGGAAAGGCCCCCCAGGGCCCAACTCCCCAGCGCCCGCGGCGGACGCACCGGTGTGCGCTGTGCTGGGTCCCCGCGGGGAGACGGCAGAGAGGCCCGCCTGCAGGACGCAGAGCAGAGGCAGGTGCAGGAGGCGGCTCTTCCGGCAGTCGCCGCCCCCACCCCCCAACAAGGGCCGCCCCCCGGACCCCTCCCGGCCCCCAACATCTCCTGTTTACCGGGAGGGTCCGCGTGGGGCTGAGGCCCCTGCACACCGTGGGAGGCGTCTCAGCTCCGCAGCAGCCCGGAGGGTGCCGACAGGGGCTCGGATGGCCGGGGCAGATACACACAGACACACACACGCCACACACACACACACACACACACACACACACACACACACGATACACACACACACACACGGACACCGTACACACACACCGTACACACACACACATATACACACCATATACAGACACACACATAGACACCACACACACACGCCACACACACACATGTATACACACACTCATATAAACACCATACACACACATATACACAGTATATACAGACACACATATACACACTGTATATACACAGACACACACATCACACACAGACACACACACATATATACACCGTACACAGACACACACATAGACACCATACGCACACACACACACATATACACACCATACACACACACACATATACACACTATAAACAGACACACACAGACACCATACACACACACACACACGTATACACACCATACACACACACACAGACACACAGACACCCACACATATATACAGCATACTCAGACACACACACATAGACACCATAGACACAAACACACACAGACACACATATACACAGCATACACACACACACACACACACAGACACCATACAGAGACACACACTCACAGACACACACACGCCACACACACATACATATACACACCACACACACACAAACACACAGACACATACACCACACACACACCACACACACACACACACACACACACACACACACACACACACACCGTGGGATGGGTCTCAGACCTGCAGTAACCCAAAGGGTGCTGACAGGGGCTCGGATGGCCAGGGCAGACACACACAGACACACACACACACATATACACACCATACACACATATACACACTATACACACACACAGACACAATAGACACACACACACAGACACACACATATACACACCACACACACACTCACAGACACACACACAGACAAACACAGCATACACACACAGACACCATACAGAGACACACACTCACAGACACACACACGCCACACACACATACATATACACACCACACACACACAAACACACAGACACATACACCACACACACACCACACACACACACACACACACACACACACACACACACACCGTGGGATGGGTCTCAGACCTGCAGTAACCCAAAGGGTGGTGACAGGGGCTCGGATGGCCAGGGCAGACACACACACGCCACACACACACACACACACACACGATACACACACACACACACACCGTACACACACACACTGTACACACACACACACACACACAGCATATACAGACACACACATAGACACCACACACACACACACACACACGCCACACACACACATGTATACACACACTCATATACACACCACACACACACATATACACAGTATATACAGACACACATATACACACTGTATACACACGGACACCATACACACACACACACATCACACACACACACACACACACACATATATACACCGTACACAGACACACACATAGACACCATACGCACACACACACACATATACACACCATACACACACACACATATACACACTATAAACAGACACACACAGACACCATACACACACACACACGTATACACACCATACACACACACACATACACACAGACACCCACACATATATACACCATACACAGACACACACACATAGACACCATAGACACAAACACACACAGACACACATATACACAGCATACACATACACACACACACCATACACACACAGACACCATACAGAGACACACACTCACAGACACACACACGGCACACACACATACATATACACACCACACACACACAAACACACAGACACATACACCACACACACACACCACACACATATACACACCATACACACACACACACACACACACACACACACACACAGAGACACACCGTGGGATGGGTCTCAGACCTGCAGTAGCCCAAAGGGTGCTGACAGGGGCTCGGATGGCCAGGGCAGACACACACAGACACACACACACACATACACACCATACACACATATACACACTATACACACACACAGACACCATAGACACACACACACAGACACACACATATACACACCACACACACACACTCACAGACACACACACAGACACACACTTGCCACACACACACACATATACACACCATACACCCACACACACAGATATACACACCATACACACACACAGACACACACGTATACACACCATACACATATACACACCACACACACACACTCACAAACACACACACTACACACACACATACACACCACACACACACACACTCACAGACACACACACCACACACACACATACACACCACAGACGCACAGACACACACACACATACACCACAGACACACACAGACACACACATATACACACCATACACACACACCACACACACACATACACACCATACACACACACACACGCAGCACACGCAGACCATAAACACATACACACATACACACAATACACAATACACATGCCACACATGCACGCCATAAACACACACACACGACACACACTCACACCATATACACATACACACACAACACACACTCCACAAAAATACACGTATACACAATACACACACCACAGAAATGCACACATACCAGACACACACACACGCCACACACACACATGTATACACACACTCATATACACACCACACACACACATATACACAGTATATACAGACACACATATACACACTGTATACACACAGACACCATACACACACACACACATCACACACACACACACACACACATATATACACCGTACACAGACACACACATAGACACCATACTCACACACACACACATATACACACCATACACACACACACATATACACACTATAAACAGACACACACAGACACCATACACACACACACACGTATACACACCATACACACACACACATACACACAGACACCCACACATATATAAACCATACACAGACACACACACATAGACACCATAGACACAAACACACACAGACACACATATACACACACAGACACCATACAGAGACACACACTCACAGACACACACACGGCACACACACATACATATACACACCACACACACACAAACACACAGACACATACACCACACACACACACCACACACATATACACACCATACACACACACACACACACACACACACACACACAGAGACACACCGTGGGATGGGTCTCAGACCTGCAGTAGCCCAAAGGGTGCTGACAGGGGCTCGGATGGCCAGGGCAGACACACACAGACACACACACACACATACACACCATACACACATATACACACTATACACACACACAGACACCATAGACACACACACACAGACACACACATATACACACCACACACACACACTCACAGAGACACACAGAGACACACACTTGCCACACACACACACATATACACACCATACACCCACACACACAGATATACACACCATACACACACACAGACACACACGTATACACACCATACACATATACACACCACACACACACACTCACAAACACACACACTACACACACACATACACACCACACACACACACACTCACAGACACACACACCACACACACACATACACACCACAGACGCACAGACACACACACACATACACCACAGACACACACAGACACACACATATACACACCATACACACACACCACACACACACGATACACACACACACACACCGTACACACACACACTGTACACACACACACACACACACAGCATATACAGACACACACATAGACACCACACACACACACACACACGCCACACACACACATGTATACACACACTCATATACACACCACACACACACATATACACAGTATATACAGACACACATATACACACTGTATACACACAGACACCATACACACACACACACATCACACACACACACACACACACACATATATACACCGTACACAGACACACACATAGACACCATACTCACACACACACACATATACACACCATACACACACACACATATACACACTATAAACAGACACACACAGACACCATACACACACACACACGTATACACACCATACACACACACACATACACACAGACACCCACACATATATACACCATACACAGACACACACACATAGACACCATAGACACAAACACACACAGACACACATATACACAGCATACACACACACACACACACCATACACACACAGACACCATACAGAGACACACACTCACAGACACACACACGGCACACACACATACATATACACACCACACACACACAAACACACAGACACATACACCACACACACACACCACACACATATACACACCATACACACACACACACACACACACACACACAGACACACCGTGGGATGGGTCTCAGACCTGCAGTAGCCCAAAGGGTGCTGACAGGGGCTCGGATGGCCAGGGCAGACACACACAGACACACACACACACATATACACACCATACACACATATACACACTATACACACACACAGACACAATAGACACACACACACAGACACACACATATACACACCACACACACACTCACAGACACACACACAGACACACACAGCATACACACACAGACACCATACAGAGACACACACTCACAGACACACACACGCCACACACACATACATATACACACCACACACACACAAACACACAGACACATACACCACACACACACCACACACATACACACACACACACACACACACACACACACCGTGGGATGGGTCTCAGACCTGCAGTAACCCAAAGGGTGCTGACAGGGGCTCGGATGGCCAGGGCAGACACACACAGACACACACACACACATATACACACCATACACACATATACACACTATACACACACACAGACACAATAGACACACACACACAGACACACACATATACACACCACACACACACTCACAGACACACACACAGACACACACAGCATACACACACAGACACCATACAGAGACACACACTCACAGACACACACACGCCACACACACATACATATACACACCACACACACACAAACACACAGACATATACACCACACACACACCACACACACACACACACACACACACACACACACACACACCGTGGGATGGGTCTCAGACCTGCAGTAACCCAAAGGGTGGTGACAGGGGCTCGGATGGCCAGGGCAGACACACACACGCCACACACACACACACACACACACACGATACACACACACACACACACCGTACACACACACACTGTACACACACACACACACACAGCATATACAGACACACACATAGACACCACACACACACACACACACGCCACACACACACATGTATACACACACTCATATACACACCACACACACACATATACACAGTATATACAGACACACATATACACACTGTATACACACAGACACCATACACACACACACACATCACACACACACACACACACACACATATATACACCGTACACAGACACACACATAGACACCATACTCACACACACACACATATACACACCATACACACACACACATATACACACTATAAACAGACACACACAGACACCATACACACACACACACGTATACACACCATACACACACACACATACACACAGACACCCACACATATATACACCATACACAGACACACACACATAGACACCATAGACACAAACACACACAGACACACATATACACAGCATACACACACACACACACACCATACACACACAGACACCATACAGAGACACACACTCACAGACACACACACGGCACACACACATACATATACACACCACACACACACAAACACACAGACACATACACCACACACACACACCACACACATATACACACCATACACACACACACACACACACACACACACACACACACACACACACAGAGACACACCGTGGGATGGGTCTCAGACCTGCAGTAGCCCAAAGGGTGCTGACAGGGGCTCGGATGGCCAGGGCAGACACACACAGACACACACACACACACATATACACACCATACACACATATACACACTATACACACACACAGACACAATAGACACACACACACACACACACATATACACACCACACACACACTCACAGACACACACACAGACACACACAGCATACACACACAGACACCATACAGAGACACACACTCACAGACACACACACGCCACACACACATACATATACACACCACACACACACAAACACACAGACACATACACCACACACACACCACACACATACACACACACACACACACACACACACACACACCGTGGGATGGGTCTCAGACCTGCAGTAACCCAAAGGGTGCTGACAGGGGCTCGGATGGCCAGGGCAGACACACACAGACACACACACACACATATACACACCATACACACATATACACACTATACACACACACAGACACAATAGACACACACACACAGACACACACATATACACACCACACACACACTCACAGACACACACACAGACACACACAGCATACACACACAGACACCATACAGAGACACACACTCACAGACACACACACGCCACACACACATACATATACACACCACACACACACAAACACACAGACACATACACCACACACACACCACACACACACACACACACACACACACACACCGTGGGATGGGTCTCAGACCTGCAGTAACCCAAAGGGTGCTGACAGGGGCTCGGATGGCCAGGGCAGACACACACACGCCACACACACACACACACACACACGATACACACACACACACACACCGTACACACACACACTGTACACACACACACACACACACAGCATATACAGACACACACATAGACACCACACACACACACACACACGCCACACACACACATGTATACACACACTCATATACACACCACACACACACATATACACAGTATATACAGACACACATATACACACTGTATACACACAGACACCATACACACACACACACATCACACACACACACACACACACACACACACATATATACACCGTACACAGACACACACATAGACACCATACTCACACACACACACATATACACACCATACACACACACACATATACACACTATAAACAGACACACACAGACACCATACACACACACACACGTATACACACCATACACACACACACATACACACAGACACCCACACATATATACACCATACACAGACACACACACATAGACACCATAGACACAAACACACACAGACACACATATACACAGCATACACACACACACACACACCATACACACACAGACACCATACAGAGACACACACTCACAGACACACACACGGCACACACACATACATATACACACCACACACACACAAACACACAGACACATACACCACACACACACACCACACACATATACACACCATACACACACACACACACACACACACACACACACACACACACACACAGAGAGACACACCGTGGGATGGGTCTCAGACCTGCAGTAGCCCAAAGGGTGCTGACAGGGGCTCGGATGGCCAGGGCAGACACACACAGACAGACACACACACATACACACCATACACACATATACACACTATACACACACACAGACACCATAGACACACACACACAGACACACACATATACACACCACACACACACACTCACAGACACACACACAGACACACACTTGCCACGCACACACACATATACACACCATACACCCACACACACAGATATACACACCATACACACACACAGACACACACGTATACACACCATACACATATACACACCACACACACACACTCACAAACACACACACTACACACACACATACACACCACACACACACACACTCACAGACACACACACCACACACACACATACACACCACAGACGCACAGACACACACACACATACACCACAGACACACACAGACACACACATATACACACCATACACACACACCACACACACACATACACACCATACACACACACACACGCAGCACACGCAGACCATAAACACATACACACATACACACAATACACAATACAATGCCACACATGCACGCCATAAACACACACACACGACACACACTCACACCATATACACATACACACACAACACACACTCCACAAAAATACACGTATACACAATACACACACCACAGAAATGCACACATGCCAGACACACACACACGCCACACACACACGTCGTATACACCCACAAACACTGCACACACAACACAGACCACAAATACACACGTGTACTGTGCACCTGTCACACACAGCCACACACATGCATACATGCCATACACACACATAGACACTGCACACACATCACACACGCAAAGACATGCAGCACACAAACACACCACAGACACACACACCACACGCCCACATGTGCTATGGAAGCTGGTCAAGTCTGTACTTTTTTGTGGGATATTCTGATTCAGGGTTGGAGATTGTCCCCCTGAGAACGCTGCAGGAAAACTCCCTCTTTGGCGCAGATACATTGCCTAAATTGATACCTGTCACATATTTCCACGGGTTCCTTTGGCCCGGACTCATCATTAAGACGTGACTTAGAACTAAATCGGAGGCTCCCATCTGCCGGGACCTCAAGGTTTGGCAACGCCCATATTCTTCCCTGGCGGTGTGACACGGACACGGCTTTGAGAGCCGGGTGCCCCGGCCCCCGTTCCGATGTAGGAGGGCGTCACGTCCACTGGAACCATGGGCTGACCCTTGGACGGGGACCGGCTCGCCGGGACCTTTGCAACAGAGCAGAGAAGCCCATTGGCACGGCTGGAGGAGGTGCCATCCGACACACACGCAGCTGCCCCTGACAAACGCACTGAGCCTCCAAATCTGACATTTCCAGGAGGTAAACAGAACCAGCCAAGCTGGCCGCCATCCCCGGAGCCTCTGCAGCCCGCCTGGCAGACACTGACTCAAGGCTTCTGACAGCAAAATCTACTTCCAGGGCTGCAGACACACAGGTAAGAATCTGAGCCCGACCGTCAGTATTAAGGCTGCTGCTCAGCCAAATGGGTGGTTAATTACTTCTGAAGATGCAGAATCAAGATAACCTTTCAGGGACATCTGTGGTGGTCAAGTGGTTGAGAACCCACCTGCCAATGCAGGGTACACGTGTTCGATCCCTGGTCCGGGAATATTCAACATAACTATGGAGTCCATGAGCCACAAAGAAAGATCCCACGGCTGAAGGCACAACACAGCCAAGTAAGTCAATTTTTTGTAAAGATAATTAATTTAAAAAAATATCTTTTCTGATGCTGAAGCTGAAGCTCCACTACTTTGGCCACCTGATGAGAAGAGCTGACTCATTGGAAAAGACCCTGATGCTGGAAGAGACTGAAGGCGGGAGGAGAAGGGGACGACAGAGGATGAGATGGTTGGATGGCATCACTGACTCCATGGACATGAATTTGAGCAAGCTCCGGGAGTGGGTGATGGACAGGGAGGCCTGGCGTGCTGCGGTACATGGGGTCGCAAAGACTCAGACACGATTGACCAACTGAACAACCGCAAAATTGTAAAAAAAAAAAAAAAAAAGATAAGCCTTCACTCCAGTCCTGGAGTTCTACAGAAAATCTCCATGCTTCCTTTAGATATTCACACACAAAGACACACAACACACAAACACACCACAGACACACACACCTGAGATCTCAAGGTCTCAGCCGCAAAGCCTGAATCTAGCAGCTCTGCTCTGCGGTGAGGTTTTCTAGGGTCACAAAGCTGAGAGAAAACCCTAAGCCTCAGTTAGCTCACCTGCAGCCTTGGAGAGTCGTGGCACACCCATGCTGGAGGGGACCCAAAATTCGACAAGACCACACACCAGAAAGCAACACTTGGAATCTCTGTTTAACATCCATTTGCATACCAGAGTTATATTGGAAATTTATTTTTTTTTTGAAAAATACAAATGCTCAGGTATTGGTTTTTTTTTTTCCCTTCCATAACTCCAGATATGTTTCTAATGAGCAGCCATGTTTAAAAACAGCTGGACCGTATGACGATCGTTTACTTGTATCTAGTTTGTTTCATATTTTCTATTTCATATTCAGTGCTCCCATTTCATTTAGTTTATGTCCTCCAATTCCTCCATCTCTTTTTTTTTTTATGTTCTTCCTCAAGGCTTTCTCAGCACAGAAACCCTTTTGTATACATATATATACGTATAAATGCTTTGTATACATATATAAATAATATATATAATATATATTTTAGAAAAGTTATGAATTTTTTGACTAAAAATTTAATGACGTTTTGACTCCACTGTTTTGGCTTAGAATGAATAGAATGCTACACTTTTATTTTTAAAAAAAAATAGCGATTAGGGTCTTTTGTTTCCTGAATGTTATTGAGAGGACTGTTTCAATATTCACTTTCCTAACAAATCGCTAGCCACAGACGTTAGTTTCTGCAAAAATGCCCAGGTCGGTAACATATGAAAAATGGTCGCCCCTGTGGCACACTCAGGGAACACTTTGAGGATCCCTCGTGGTGGGAGAGGCATTTTCTTCCATCCACTCTTTTTCTCAACTGGTCTGAGCAGAATGGTTGGGAAACAGCTGTACTGGCTTGACCGAGAAGTTAGTTCACATTTTCCTCTAAGAAGTTAAGTCAAAACCAGAATAAACCTGAGCTGTTGCCTCTTTGTATAAATTTCTCCACTGTTGCTGCCGCTAAGTCGCTTCAGTTGTGTCCAACTCTGTGTGACCCCATAGACGGAAGCCCACCAGGCTCTCTGTCCCTGGGATTCTCCAGGCAAGAATACTGGAGTGGGTTGCCATCTCCTTTTCCAATGCAAAAGTGAAAAGTGAAAGGGAAGTCACTCAGTCGTGTCCGACTCTTTTAGCGACCCCATGGACTGCAACCCACCAGGCTTCCCCATCCCTGGGGTTCTCCAGGCAAGAACACTGGAGTGGGTTGCCATTTCCTTCTCCAATGCATGAAACTGAAAAGTGAAAGTGAAGTCGCTCAGTCGTGTCTGACTCTTAGCGACCGCATGGACTGCAGCCCACCAGGCTCCTCCGTCCATGGGATTTTCCAGGCAAGAGTACCGGAGTGGGTTGCCATTGCCAAACCATAATCGATCAGGCTGACCATCACACCCAGAAAAGCAACGTGGAAAGAACTGTGGACCCCCAAGGTGCATCTTCTTTGCATTTCTGCACACAGGAGCCGTTTCACCCTGTAAATTCAGAACTGAGAGAAACAGCCCAGGAGAAAGAGGACCATTGATGGAGGTATTGGCCAGGATAGGCTACCAGAGGCTGCTGTAACACACAGCCCCAGAACCTCAGTGGTTCACATACACGCAGGCTACCTGCCCATCAGTGGGCTTCCAGCTCTTCTTAGGACCAGGACCCAGGGTGATGGAGCAGCCCAGACCTGCAACATTGCCAGAATCACAAGGGAGAGAGAACCAGAGCCGTATGGAACCCGGAGGCCAGCTTGTCAACCTTCATATAGGAAAACAACACAACTCATATCTACCCAAAGCCATGCTCCATGGTGACTGAGCTCAGTTCAGTAGAAACTATGAGCTTCCTCCACTGGAGCAGCCGTATTTGAAAGTGATTACAGAATCTACGATAAGGAGAAGACCAAACAAACAAAAACAAACAGTAATACTGTACTACTCAGTGGATCGGCCAACGGAAAGCAACAGGTGGGAGAGCCTGGGACCAGTGAAGGAAATCAAAGAAGGTGTCATCGGAAATTAAATAGCTCTGCACCTCAGTGTTCACTGCAGTGCTGTTCACAACAGCCAAGGCGTGGAAGCAACCTAAGTGCCCATCGACAGAGGAAATGGATAACGAAGATGTGGTACGTACACATGATGGAATACTATGCAGCCGTGAAAAATGATTCAATAATGCCGTTCGCAGCAACACAGATGGATCTGGAGATGAGCATACTAGGTGAAGTCACATAGAGAAAGACACGTATCATATGACATCACGAATATGTGGAACCTAAAAAAAAAATGCTACAGGGCTTCCCTGGTGGCTCAGGTGTAAAAGGCCAATGCACGAAGACACAGGTCCAGGAAGATCCCACATGCCACGGAAAAACGGCACGTGTCTCCACTCTGGACTCTGCACAGCCTGGAACCTGTGTGCTCTGCGGGAGAAGCCGCTGCGAAGAGAAGCCGACTCACCACACCTAGAGGGTAGCCCCCGCTGACAGCAACCAGAGAAAGCCCTTGCAGCTAGGAAGACCCCGTACAATCGACATCACTTATTTAAAACAGTTTAAAATGGTACCAATGAGCTTATTTACAAAACAGAAAGAGACTCACAGACCTAGAGAACAAACTTACAGTCACGGAAGGGTGACGGTGGTTGCAGGGATAACTTAGGAGAGTCAGGACCGACCCGTAAACGCTACTCTATATAAAATAGAGAACTATCATAGTTACTGTTGGTTAGTAATTAGGTACAGTTCCGTATACACACAGGGACGATCGTGTGTGTTGTTCAGGGAACTCTGCTCAGTGCTCTGTGATGATCAATACGCAAAAAGAATTTGGAAAAGAGCGGATATCTGCATGTGGAGAGCTGGACTACTTTGCTGTATACCCAAAACTAACACAGCATTGTCAGTCAACTATACTCCAATAACAATTATTCAAAATAAATAAAATTCACCAAATAAAATAATAAAATACGGTGCCCAATGAACTTGTCTGTGAAGCAGAAAGAGACTCACAGACATACAGAACATGTGTCATTGCCAAGGGGAAATAATGCACTCGGAGTTTGGGCTAGCAGATGAAAACTATTTTATATTGGATGGATAAAGTACAAGGTCCTTCTATATAGCACAGGGAATTATATTCATTATGCAGTGATAAGCCATCACAGAAAAGCATATGAAAAGGAAGGCATGGATCTGTATAACTGAGTCGGTGTGCTGCATAGAATAAATGAACACGACGCTGTAAATCCACTATACTTCAGTCATAAACAGCCAAGGGAAACAAACGAATGGCTTCCCGACCCTCAGCTTTGCAAGGCTGTCTTTGGGCCAGGGCTATGAACATTCAATCCCTGGCTTTTATGGGCTTTGGCGGGGACAAGAGAAACACTCCACTCTGCCCAGGACATAAAATTCAAGGTCATCCACACGTTCTCAAATAATTCCCCACGACACTTCCCTGATTAAAAAAAGTGGTAGTCGCCAAACCCAACCAAAGCCAATGGTACGTATGAAAAAAAAAATCACTCTTCAAAAACCCCACGTGGCCACAAATTTTAATGGCCTATATTTTAATGCTTTACTACTAAAAATGTCAGGGGAAAATGTGGATGTTTAATTCACCCAGCATTACAGAAATGCCTTGAACTCTTTATAACCTTAGTCGAGAAATCGGTAGCTTGACGACGCCTGCTTGAAACTGATGACTCTTGCTTGAGGTCTAGTGGCTTCCGTGCCAGGGATCACCTGTGGACAGAAACGGAAAATAATTGGGGTTCCAATTGCCAACCGTGCCCCCTAAAATCTCCAACTGAGCTTTGATAGAGCGTTAAAGGAATGCATGACTCCCCTGGGGGCCATCATGACAAAGTACCGCAGACTCAGTGTCTCAAATCATAGACGTTCATGGCCCCAAGTCACGGAGGCTATAACGTGAGACCCAGGTGTGGGCAGGGCTGGCTCCTCCCGAGGCCTCTCTGCTGGGCGTGTGGACGGCCGTCTCCTCCCCGTGTGCTCACGAGCTCGCCCCTGGGTGTGTGTTTCTGGGTCCTCATCCCCTCTTGACATGAGGACCCCAGTTCTTTGGGTCAGGACCCACCCTAGTGACCTCATTTCAGCTTCATCCCCGTCTTCAAAGACCCTCATCTCCAAATGCAGTCACATCCTTAGGTCCCTGGGGAGCGGGGTGGGGTCAAAGAATTCCCCAGGACGGTTCCCTGATTGAAAAAGCGGAAGTCAGCAAGCCCAACAGAGACCAACAGTGCCTTGACATGAATTTGGTGGGGGTGGGAGGGTTACTATTTAGTCCCAGAAGCCGCACAATGGCAGCACGTCACTTCACAAAACTACAAAATATTCAGAGCTGTTTCTGCCCCTTACATGGTCCCCTGACGGGGCTTCCCTGCTGGCTCAGATGGTAAAGAACCTGCCTACAATACAGGAGACGTGGGTTCGATCCCTGGGTCAGGAAGATCCCCAGGAGGAGGGCATGGCAACCCCCTCCACTATCCTGGCCTGGAGAATCCCATGGACAGAGGAGCCTGGCGGGGCCTGCAGTCCACGGGGTCACAGAGAGTCAGACACGACTGAGCCTGTGGTCCTTGATGACATTCTCTGCCCGTCTCTTTTCTGATATCCAGCATCTTCAGAAGGAATTGAGCGAGACCCTGAGCGTCAGTTTTCAATGACAGCACTGCCTGGGATATTTGCGACGTCAGAGATGGTTCCTGCACCCTTTTAAAAGGGAGACGCCCGCCTCCCCGGGCATGTCTGAAATGATCACAGCCAGCATCTCTGCAGATAACCCATCAGAGCTGCAGACACCCAGGAAAGCACGGCAGAAACCGGGGACTCCGATAGGTTCACACTGTTATGAACAAATATTGAATTTCTCCGCCAGTCGGCTCCATGCATCAGCTCAGCACACATAGTTCTCCCGAAAACGTAACTGACATAACACAAACCTGTGCAGTGTGAGTCGCTCAGTCGTGTCCAACTCTCTGTGAACCCGTGGACTGTAGCCCACCAGGCTCCTCTGTCCATGGGATTCTCCTGGCAGGAATACTGGAGTGGGTTGCCATGCCCTCCTCCAGCAGATCTTCCCAACTCAGGGATCGAACCTGGCTCTCCCGCATTGCAGGCAGATTCTTGACCAGCTGAGTCACTAGGGAAGACTTTATTTTATATATATTATACGTTAAAGTTGGTTTTTTTAAATTCCAAATAAAATAAAAAACTATATCTGTGATGATTCCAGTATCTATGTCATCTTCAGGTAGGTGTGTGTTGAGCATCTTTTCCAGACATTGAGACTTTTCTGGCTATTGCTGTAAAGATTGAATTGTAACCTGGATTTCTGGGATGTTATGCTAGTGGAACCTACTGGTGTCATTTCTGAGGACTCTGAGGAGCTCCAGTACCACGGTTCTCAGCACAGAGAAGGTGGCGTTAGTGGTAAGGAACCGACAGGCAATGAATGCAGGAGACGCCAGTGCCATCCCTGGGTCAGGAAGGTCTCCTTGAGGAGGAAATGGCAGCCCACTCCAGTCTTTTTGCCTGGAGAATCCCATGGCCAGAGGAGCCTGGTGGGCGACAGTCCATGGGGTGTCAAAGAGTCGGACACGACTGAGCATAGCAGACATTATACGAGTGAGGATCATAAGGACATCGAGCTAGCGGAGCACTTAGCCTACCCAGGATGCTTTCCTTAAAGCACCATCGTTTCTTCAGTGGGGTGGATATAGCCAAAGACACATGTAACACGTCAGCAGATTAAAAGCAAATATAGAGGAAGAAAATAGATAAAATGTCAGCACATATTTAAGAGGGAGCAGATGCAAGAACTTGAAACAATTTTTATTTATATTTGCTACAGTCCGTGGGGTCGCAGAGACTCGGACACGACTGAGCAGCGTCTCTTTCTTTCACTTTCTTTCTTTGCATTTAATATTGTGCTTTTTCACATTTTCTTTATTGGTCTGTACGTGCTTTTCATATTACGGCATTTTATATATTGTCTTTGTCTATATTTGCATTTACAACGGTAACACTTTAGGTATTATCTTTGCCCATATTTGCACTCACTGTGCTGACACTATACACTCTCTTTATCAACATTTGCATTTAGTCTGATGCTGTCTTATGTGTTGGCTCTGTCTACATTTGCATTTAATATGGTGACATTCTATATATTTTTTCTTTTATATTCGCTTTTAATCTGGTGACAGCTTACATATTTTCTCTTATTTGTCTGTATTTCTTTTAATACTGTGGCATTATATAGTCTTTGTCTAAATTTTCATTTAATCTGGGGACATTTTGCACATTTTCTTTGCCTACATTTGCATTCATTATGGTGACACTTCATATATTGTCTTTGTCGAGATTTACATTTAATAGTATGACATTTTATATCCTGTCTATTTGTCTGTGTTTGCATTTCATATGGTGACATTTTATGTACTTTTTTCTACATTTGCTTTGAATGGGGTAATATTTTACATATTTTCTTTTTATGTCTCTATTTGCTTTCAATATTATGGCATTTTATATATTGTCTTCATTTGTCTATATTTGCAAGTCATATGGTGACATTTTACATAGCTTCTTTGTCTATATTTGCATTTAATGTGCTGACATTTTCTATATTTTCTTCCTCAATATTTGCTTTTAATATCCAGACATGTTACATATTTCTTCGTCTACATTTGCTTTTAATAGGGTGACACATACTCGCCTCGTCCGTGACAATTGCATTTACTTTTATATCAACACACTACAAACGTATGTTTTAAAAATCTGTAAATAGTTCAAAACAACACGTCGCTCTCTTTTTTAATTCTTAGAGAAATGAGATTATAATCTTCCTTTCTGACCCCCCTACTCCCCTCCCCATCCCCAAAAATACTAAAAGTTCCTTCTCTGAAAGAAAATTACTCAAGCCTCTCTGGCTAGAAATGAGGAGAAAGGACTATTGTGTGAAGAATTTCCATCTGAAGCGGAATGCAGATGAAGGCATCCCTCCCTTGCAGAAGGTGGCTTCCTCCCTTTCTCTGGGAAGAAGACTTGGAATGTCCAGGGGCCTTCAAGTGCGGATTGGGGGTGGGTGTGTTGTGTTAAGTCGCTCAGTCTTATCTCTTTGTGACCGGAGGACTGTAGCCCCCCAGGCTCCTCTGTCCCTGGGATTCCTCAGGCAAGAATACTGGAGTGAGTTGCCATTTCCTCCTCCAAGGGATCTTCCCGACCCAGGGACGGAACCCACGTCTCCTGTACTGGAGGCAGACTCTTTACCATCTGAGCCACCAGGGATGCCCAGCTAGGGATGGGTGTTTCCCATGAATCCAGGAATTGCAGTGCTGCGGTCTGCAAAGTGCAAGGTCATCCCCGAGGGTCCCGGCTCCTGCTCCAGGGCATCAGCAAACAAAATCCATCGGGCAAATTGCAGGAATCTTTCCCCAGAGGGAGGGACGGGGACTCTTGAGCTGGCCAAACAGATGGAGGAGCCCAGAGCCAGACAGGCATCAGCTTGAGGTAGGAAGACAGACGGGTTCAAGGTTGCAAATTTACAATCAGCCACCCTTCCACCTGCCTGCAATGCAGGAGACCTAACTAAGATCCCTGGGTGGGGAAGATCCCCTGGAGGAGGGCATGGCAACCCACTCCAGTATTCCTGCCTGGAGAATCCCATGGACAGAGGAGCCTGGTGGGGCTACAGTCCATGGGGTCACAAAGAGGCAGACAGGATGGAGTGAATTACAATTTCACATTTTTCCACTTGCAAGTCTTGAGATGAGAGATAGGTGGGCTGCAGCTGAGGACTTTGCAACCAACCAAAAACAGGGTGGTTAGCCAGTCTTTTTCTCTTCCCTCAAGGGAATGATCAAGGCAGGGACAAGGAAGGGGAAAAAGCCTGTCTGATAAGGGAGACACCACACCTACGCAGAAAGGCTCCTTGCAGTCAAAAGTCAGAGCATAATCCCAGACCATAATGAGTCCTGCTCCTCCCAGAAGCCTTCCCTTCAAGATATAGGTACGCTAGGGTGTGCGTGCGCCCTCCAGGGGAGGGTCCTGAGACAAATTAACCGCGGGTGGGGGGATTGTGGGCAGGAAGAGAAGGGGACGACAGAGGATGAGATGGCTGGATGGCATCACTGACTCAGTGGACGTGAGTTTGAGCAAACTCCGGGAGATGGTGATAGACAGGGAGGCCTGGCGTGCTGCAGTCCATGGGGTCGCAGAGTCAGACACGACTGAGCCACTGAGCAACAACAATAAAGAATTTAAAGTTCCCAAAGGCACGACTCTCTCTCTGAGCTCACCCTGGTGCCTTTCCGCAGGTACTTTTCTTTTCAGTAGCCTTTTGACTTTACTGTCTGCCGTGTGCCTCCCTGCCTGAGTTTGTTCTTGACTAGACAGGCAAGACGAGGGACCTGAGCCCTAACTGCGGGCCCCGGAGGCCCCTGTGGTCCGGTCTGGGAAGCAGAGACCCTACTTCCAGCAGCAAGCAGCCGCTCCCTGCTGCACACGTTGGAAAACAAGCTCAGGGAAAGGACCTCTGTGTATTCCTCACCCCTTGGCTGAGGATCCGCTGATGGTGGAGGAGAACAGAGAACCTGTGACACGGAGGAGCGGGGTATCTGTTGATGCCCTTGCAGCTCTGCGACACTGAGACGACCTTGAACGAGGAAAGATGACCATCCCCACGGTTCCCTGCATCTCCTGGTATTCCAGGCTGGAGTCCCTTCCATTAACATCAGAATTGGGATAACAACCATCAAGAATAGACAGCACGCAGATTTGCTTCTTTACTGCAATGACGGAGGCCAATCTGAGGAACCGTGGGAAAGGAGATACTCAGCGCCAAGGTGGCTGTCGGGAGACTCAGCTGATAAAGGGACACCATGTCAATGATTTTATGTTTCCCTTTTTTAACAATGGAAACATTTGACTTATAAACAAAGGCTTTTTTGTTGCGTCTGTGTCCCTGAAGGGTTTGTGATACATGAACTCAAAAGAGAGGTGGTACATATATACACTGGAATATTACGTGGCCATAAAAAAGACCAAATTTGAGTCCAATCTAGTGAAGTGGATGGGCTTCCCTGGTTCAGACGTTAAAGAATCCACCTGCAATGCGGGAGACCTGCGTTTGATCCCTGGGTCGGGAAGGTCCCCTGGAGAAGGGAAGGGCTACCCACTCCAGTATTCTGCCCTGGAGAATCTCATGGACAGAGAAGCCTGGCAGGCTACAGTCCATGGGTTCGAAAAGAGTCAGACACGACTGAAGCGACTTTCACTTTAGTGAAGCGGATGGACCGACAGCTTGTTATACATTGAAGTCAGTCAGAAAGAGAAGAACAAATATCATATATTAACACACATACATGGGAAAGATTGAGGGCAGGAGGAGAAGGGGATGACACAGGATGAGATGGTTGGATGGCATCACCAACTCAATGGACATGGGTTTGAGCAAACTCTGGGAGTTGGTGACGGACATGGAGGCCTGGCGTGCTGCAGTCCATGGGGTCGAAAAGAGTCAGACACGACTGAGTGACTGGACTGAACTGAACGAATAACGTGTGAGTCTCAATCCCAATCTCCCAATTCATTCCACCCCCTACTCCTCTTGGGGTCCGTACATTTGTCTCTACGTCTGCATCTCTACACCGGGAGCAAACCTTAATTCAAAAAGACATCCTCACTGCAAAATGTTGACAACTGCACTATTTATAACAGCCAGAACAGAGAAGCAACCTAGATGTCCATCAACAGATGAACGGATAAAGAAGATACTTATGTATGGTGGAATATTACTCGGCCATGAAAAAGAATGGAGCAATGCATTCTGCAGTGACAGGCATGGACCTAGAGACTATCTTACAAAGTAAGTCAGAAAGAGAAAAACAAATATCATGTATGAACACATATAGGTGGAATCTAGAAAAATATTACGGATGCACCTATCTGCAGAGCAGAAATAAGCAGAAATATTGCTGCTTCTGTTGCGATTTTTTTCCCGTCTGGAGTGTAGACGTCGTAGAAACATCCAGGGGATTCTTTGAGCATCTTTCATTAGAATGAAAACAGTCTATGTGGCCATTTACCTACTGACTGAAGCTATCTGGAGAACATTTAATTATGTAGCAGGAAAACCACTGGGAGCTCGTTATCTGTGGTCAGAGAAGAAAACCGTTTGGGTCATTGATACGAAACAGTGATAGCTGTCTCTTAGGGTATGTAGCTGTCACCTTCACAGAGGGGCTTTTTGCCCCTTCAAAGTAAAGACTGTTAGTCGCTGAGTCCTGTCCGACTCTCTGTGACCCCGTGGACTGTAGCCCACCGGGCTCCTCTGTCCGTGGGTATCCTACCGCTCACCCTTCTCCTGACGCCTTTGAGCAAACAAGGATCACGTATTTTAAATAAAGCATTGCTTTCCGTGACGGTTTATCTCAAGATATTGCACAGAGTTGCCTGGGCTCTACAGGAGGACTTGGATTATCCATCCTACACAGAATAGTTTCCATCCAGAAACCCCAAACTCCCAGCCCTTCCATCCGTCACCCCCTCACCTTGGCAACTGCTGTTCTGTCCTCTGTGTCTGGGACTCTGCTTCTCTTTCTCGGGTCAATTCATCTTGTGTCATATTTTGCACTTCACAGCTGAGTGACATCATCTGGCATTCATCTCTGTCTGACTTAACTCACTTCACAGGACCATCTCTAGTTGCGAAGAACCAGGTTATTCTTGCTTTAAACTTTTCATTTTGTTTTGAGGTAGAGCTGATGAACAATGTTGGGATGGTTTCAGGCGGTCAACGAAGGGACTCACCCACACATACACACGTATCCATTCTCCCCCAAACTCCCCTCTCATCCAGGCCACCACGTGACACTGACCAGAGTTCCCTGTGCTGTCCAGCAGGTCCTTGCTGGTTCTCCATGTTAAACACAGCAGTGTGTCCATGTCCATCCCAGACTCCCTGACTATCCCTTCCCCCTACCTTTCCCACCAGCAGCCATAAACTCTCTTGAATCTGTTTCTGTTTTGTTTGTAAGCTCATTTGTATCGTTTCTTTTTAGGTTTCACATATAAGGGACGTCATAGGATAGTTCTCCTTCTCTGTCTCACTTACTTCACTGAGTACGAGACTTTCTAGGTTCATCCATGCAGCTGCAAATGGCATTATTTCATTGTTTTTAATGGCTGAGTAATATTCCATCACACACACACACACACACACACCCCACATCTTCTGTATCCATCCCTGTTGAAGGACATTTATGTTGCCGTCCAAGGCAAAGAATCAGCCTGTGACTGCAAGTCCATACACAGAAGACCCCGTTCCATCCACATACCATGAGCTGCACACAGATTTTGAAAAATGAGCCGATTGGTGGCTGCTGTTCCTGTGTTTTTTTCATGCTTCTTCAAGAGCACAGAGGGTAGGGGAGTTCTGCACCCCAAACGTTCCTCCCACGCAGATCCTCAAAGAGTAGGGAGCAAGGAAGGATGAGATGGTTGGATGGCATCACTGACTCAACGGCCATGAGTTTGAGCAAACTCCGGGAGATGGTGATGGACAGGGAGGCCTGGCGTGCTGCAGTCCACGGGGTTGCAGAGAGTCAGACACGACTGAGTGAACTACAACAAGCAAGTTATCTGAGAGGTGATCCCCAGCAGCTTGTTTTTTTCCGAGAGAGGTGGGCGTCCCTGGTGGCTCACATGGTAAAGAATCTGCCTGCCAATGCAGGAGATACGGGTTCCGTTCCTGAGTCAGAAAGATCCCCCGGCCATAGGAACGCACTCCATAGCAACCCGCTCCAGTATTCTTGCCTGGAGAATCCCACGGGCAGAGGAGACTGGTGGGCTACAGTCCATGGGGTCGCAAAGAATCTGACACGACTGAGCGACTAAACGGCAGAAACTACTATACTCTGTGCTGTTTCTGTTAATATATCATGTTACTCTCAATTCCTCTGGCCTCCAGATCAAGTAACCCTTCAGATTTCAAGACACCAGCTGGGTGCCCAACCATGTAATTCAGTCCAGACATGACTGTGAAGGGACGAGCTGAAGCCACAGGGTAAGGGCTCAGCCTGACAAAACAGCGCCCACCTCAGACGCCCATGAAGAGTCCCGGGAATACGCCCACAAATGCCCCCGTGCTTCCGATCAATGGGGTAGAAACGGGAGGTTCCACAACCCCGTTTTATGGGATCCCTAACCTGCCAGAGGGGCGTACAGAACTTACACAGGCAGCGTCCTCACGGGATTTCAGAAATGGAATATTTCCTTCCGAGTCAGTAAACAAAGGCTGTCAGAGTCATCGGCGATGCGAGCCTTCACGGACGGTGAGCCGGTGAGCCCAGAGGGAGCTCAGGAAGGGAAGGGAGACCTGTCATCTAGCGGCCATCTGACTGCAGCCAGCTCCCCACAGAGAGCCCTGGGGAAGCTCAGGTGGCGAACACACGGGGTGTTGACAGCAGACACCTGGATGCGTGTGAAAGGAGTGATTCAGGGAATCCAGACTCTTGCCTCGTCCCATACACAGACAGGCACTGCGCTCCGTAACTCGGGACATCGCTTTCTTTAACTCACACTCATCTTTTGACGTTCGGACGACCTGGTCTTTGTTTGCAGAGCCTCTATGATAACCTGTCTTATCCTCTGACTTGACTGGCTTTGACCGTGGGCTTGAAGCCCTAAAAATTCCCCCACTGAATAAAACACAGCTCTCAAATTCTCAGTTCAGTTCAGTCGCTCAGTCATGTCCGGCTCTTTGGACCCCGTGGGCTGCAGCTCGCCAGGCCTCCCTGTCCATTGCCAACTCCTGGAGTTCACTCAAACTCATGTCCATCAAGTCGGTGATGCCATCCAACCATCTCATCCTCTGTCGTCCCCTTCTCCTCCTGCCCTCAATCTTTCCCAGCATCAGGGTCTTTTCCAATGAGTCAGGTCTTTGCATCAGGTGGCCAAAGTATTGGAGTTTCAGCTTCAGGCCTTCCAAGGAATATTCAGGACTGATTTCCTTTAGGATGGACCGGTTTGACCACAAGGTACGTGGGATGTTAATTCCCCAACCAGGGATCGAACGGATGTTAATTCCCCAACCAGGGATTGAACGAGCACCCCCTGCCTTGTAAGGCAGCGTCTTTTCTTAAAAGAACTTTTTTTTAAGTATTTCTTTATTTGACTGTGTCAGGACGTAGCCGCTCCACAGAACGTGGGATCTTAGTCCCCCAGCCAGGAATCGATCCCACATCCCCGGCTTTGCAAGGCAGAGTCTTAACCACTCAACCACGAGGGAGGTCCCCGATGCTTCTCTGTCTGTGGGAAGATGCAACAGAGTCTGTGCTTCTCTGGGGCCGGCATCCTTTTCTCTCCCCTCCTGAATCCCTCGGGGTCACTGTTGGGGCAAGAGGGCTGGAGGCCTCAGCACCCTTTGTCGATTGATAGTTAGCAGTGAGTGGAAAGTGTCTCCTGCCAAGTCAACAAAGGACACAGCAGCTGTCGGTCAAGCTACGAACCACTTCCTTCAGGCAGGAAGGAGGGCCCTGGGGGAGCAAACAGGACGCCTGCTTTTCGTCACTTTGCTGACAAAGGTCCGTCTGGTCAAAGCTATGGTTTCTCCACTGGTCATCTATGGATGTGAGAGTTGGACTGTAAAGAAAGCTGAGCGCCGAAGAATTGATGCTTTTGAACTGTGGTGTTGGAGAAGACTCTTGAGAGTCCCTTGGACTGCAAGGAGATCCAACCAGTCCATCCTAAAGGAAATCAGTCCTGAATATTCATTGGAAGGACTGATGCTGAAGCTCCAATCGTTTGGCCACCTCGTGCGAGGAACTGACTCATTGGAAAAGACCCTGATGCTGGGAAAGATCAAAGGTGGGAGGAGAAGGGGACGACAGAGGATGAGACGGTTGGATGGCATCACCGACTCGATGGACGTGAGTTTAGGTAAACTCCGGGAGTTGGTGATGGACAGGGAGGCCTGGCATGCTGCAGTCACTGAGGTTTGCAGAGTCAGACACGACTTGGAAACTGAAGATCAACGATACAAAGGAAAGCTGTGATATCGTTACCTGGAGACGCCTGGTTTCTTTCATTAACAGGAATCTTTCAGTGTTCCCACTACCTGGTTTTTGTTGCAAAAACTCCTCCACGACCTGCCGCTCTCCCATCTCTTCGCAGCGGCCCCTCACAGCGATCTGTCAGGCTGCCTTCTGGGCTTAATTCCTCAGTTTTCTCTGCCAAATAAAACACGATTCAACATATAAGTTGTGCATTTTCTTTTAACTGCTAAATTCTTTTTTACTTTTTAAAATTTATCATTTTATAGTGGAGAATACCCCGGTGGCTCAGACGGTAAAGAATCTGCCTGCAATGAGGGAGACCTGGGTTCCACCCCTGGGTCGGGAAGATTCCCCTGGAGGAGGGCATAGCGATCAAGTCCTGTATTCTGGCCTGGAGAATCCCACGGACAGACGAGCCTGGCAGGCTACCATCCACACAGCATGGAGTCACAAACTCTCAGACACAATTGAGCAACTAACACTTTCTTAGGGACGATTAACAATGCTGTGACAGTTTCAGCTGGACATAAGTTGTTGCTAGTTGCTCAGTTGTGTCTGACTCTTTGCGACCCCATGGACTGTAGCCCGCCAGGCTCCTCTGTCCACGGGATTCTCCAGGCAAGAACACTGGAGTTGGTTTCCAGTTCCTTCTCCAGGGGCTCTTCCAGACTCAGGAATCAAAACCAGGTCTCCTTCATTGTCCGCAGATTCTTTACCATCTGCGCCACCAGGAAAGCCTAAGTTGTGCATTGTCTTAATTGTTAAGCTCATTTTTTGCGGAACCATATAGCAAGGTCACAGGACAAAAATCTCTGGAACGGACCAAGCCCCATAGCAACTGTTGCCATGAGACTCCAGAGGTAAACCAGCCAGTTCCCTGACCCCGTATTAGGTAAAATACCCACCCTAGCGTCCAGCCTAGATAGCATCCTAACCACTCAGCTAATGCCATGCTGCCAGCAGGAAATGTCTCTGTCTTGAGGCTATAAAAATCGGCTGGTAGCCTGCAAAAGGGTTTGGCTCTCTCTTGAGCCAGCCCCCTGTTCTAACAGCGTCTTCCACTCTAATAAACTTAATTCTTCTTAAGCCTCATGTCTGGAAATTCTTTTCCAACCCGCACACAGATCCTGACAATTTCATTCTTTAAAAACTTTTTATTTTATACTGGAACAGAGCCGATTAACAATGGTGGGACAGTTTCTTGTCGACATAGGTTGGTGTCTTTTTTTTTTTCCAGTCTATATAAGTGACCTTTTCAGTCCTGCAGGCATGACTGATGAAATCAGTAGCCAAGGGGGGATGAAACCAGTCCAGCCTAAGGGAAATGAGTCCTGAATATTCACTGGAAGGACTGATGCTGAAGCTGAAGCTCCAATACTCTGGCCACCTGAAGCAAAGAACTGACTCATGGGCAAATACCCTGATGCTGGGAAAGATTGAAGGCAGGAGGAGAAGGGGACGACAGAGGACGGGATGGCTGGATGGCATACCGGACTCAATGGACATGGGTTTGGGTGGACTCCGGGAGCTGGTGATGGACAGGGAGGCCTGGCGTGCTGCAGTGCATGGGGTCGCAAAGAGGCGGACACGACTGAGCGACTGAAATGGGAAACGGGCAGAGACGAAATGCACTTCTCGTTATGTCCCTGGAGTGGGGAGGGGGTCCGTAGCTCCTCTGGGGGCTTCTGGGACATGCCCAGAACTTTCCCCCTTCAGGAAGAAGAAGAAGCAGAGTCCTTCGGTCTTACCCTCCTGGCTCCTCGTTTGTTCACGTGATGCTGTGATGTCCAGACTCCTGCTTGACCGCTCAGAGGACCGCAGGAAATAACAGTGTCTCAGGCAGTTTCGGGACACACGCCGGGCAGTGACTCCTCCTGAGTCCCTGCCCTTTGGAAGAAAGCTCAGTCTTGTAAACGACGGCTGTGTGAAATGGAGTATCTCCGGTCACATCAATAAACACGGATGCAAAGGCCAACGGCGACTTCAAAGCCTCCAAATGTGAATGTGTTTGTCCCTCGGTCGTGTCCGACTCTCTGTGACCCCGTGGACTGTAGCCCACCAGGCTCCTCTGTCCATGGGATTCTCCAGGCAAGGATACTGGAGTGGGTTCCCATGCCCTCCCTCCAGGGGATCTTCCCCACCCAGGGACTGAAACTGGGTCTCCTGCGTTGCAGGCAGATTCTTTACCATCTGAGCCACTGAGGAAGGCGTGGACTATCTTGCATTCTTTACAATCATCTCTTGATGTTCCCAATACCTGTCTTTTGTTGCAAAATTTCTGTATAACCTGGTTCTTCCCCTCGCCTCCTCTTCCCTCACGGTCAGTTGAAATACTGCCTCCCAGGCTTGGGAGTCCAAAAAATTCCCCCGCCCCTGCGTGAATAAAACCTAACTGTCAATTTTAGGCTGTGAATAACTTTTCAGTCCACAAACTTACCGGTGCTATGGGTCGGTTATAACACAATAAAACCAGAAGAAAAATATTAATTAAATCTTTTTTTTTTTTTTTTAAAGAGGCAAGCTTACGTGTTTTTCTTACCTGTTTTTCTTATGTGATTTTATGTTTGCTTACGTGGTTTTCCTTTATGTATTCTCACAGGGAAAATGACTAATAAGCTTCAGGCCCTGAAGCTTCAAGCGATAAGCAATGCAGAACAGCAGAAAGAAAAGAGCTTCTCCCTATTATCATACAGAGTTGCAAAGAGTCGGACACGACCGGAGGGACTCAGCACACATACACGCATCTGTCTTTGGCCAAACGGTAATAAATCCAAACTGCAAAGTGGGGAAAGGAGAAAGGACCGTGGATTCGCGGCAGAAGGCTGAGGTCTCGTGCTGGGGGCAGCGACGAGCTTTGCTGCAACAGAGAAACGCGAGTTGCAGGCGCTGAGTTGGAACTGCAAGGGGCAGAGGCTGGAGGAGGAAGCGTCCTCTGGAGAAGGGCACCTTGCGGGGAGACGGACGCCCCCACGGGCTGTGAGCTCTGAGCGCGGCCCTCCCGGCCCGGCCCACAGCGTCTGGGAGACGGGGGTCAGCCCGCAAGGGACGGCTGTCCGAGCCGGTGAGCCAGGCGGCAGGGCGGCCGCGACGGTGGAAACCGAGGACCCAAACTGGGAAGAAAGGAAGCGCAGGACACGAAGGCTTGCAGAGAGAACACTGCTCAAGTGGTGACTGACGCCTACCGGTCTGCTTGTCTGCCTGTCTACCTGTCTGTCCACCTGGGAGGGTACAGAGCCAAGGACCTCAGGGCCCCCACAATATACTGTCCACACTTTCATCTGCATGTATAATCTCTGTGTATTATCTAGGTAGCTACCCACCTGCCTGTGGTCTATCCAGCTACCTATCAGCTACCTATGACTGATCTACCTGTTTACCTATCTACGTGCCCACCTATTTATCTCCCTGTGTAGCTATCTAAATGTCTACCCACCTGTCCCCTTACCTGTGTATTTATCTACCTGTCTCCCTACCTTTCTATTTATCTCCCTGTCTAACTATCTTCCCTGGTGGCTCAGCTGATAAAGAATCTGCCCACAATGCGGGAGAGCTGGGTTCGACCCCTGGCTTGGGAAGATCCCCTGGAGGAGGGAAAGGCTACCCACTGCAGCATTCTGCCCTGGAGAGCTCCATGGACAGTCCATGGGGTCGCAAAGAGTCGGACACGATGGAGCAACTTTCATTTTCACTTGGAGAAGGCAATGGCAACGCACTCCAGTACTCTTGCCTGGAAAACTCCATGGACGGAGGAGCCTGGTGGGCTTCAGTCCACGGGGTCGCAAAGAGTCGGACACGGCGGAGCGACTTCACTTTCATTTTCCCTTTCTAACTATCTACCTGTCTCCCTCCCTACCTGTGTCTTTATCTGCCTGTTTATCCATCTACGTACCTGTCCTTCTACACGTCTGTCTGTCTATCTACCTGCGTATCTATGTACCTACCTACCTACCTGTCTGTTCTCTCTCTCTCTCCAGGAGCTTTACCTAAAAATCTACAACCAAAGAACAGCACACGCTTCTCCTCGCGGAACCACAGCAGGCACCCCCCCAGATCCCGTATTGGGCACTTCCATCACCCGGGATCTTCACCAAGGACAGTCCCCCACCCTCTGCCAAACTGTAACACATGGATGCTTGTGCGGTTCCACGAAATTCAGAGCCTCGGAGGCCCAGGGTCCTAAGAATGGAGAGCGGAGGAGGCAATTCAAGTGAATACGGCGGAACGCGGCGTGGCGAGGACAAAGAGGAGAGAGATGGGATGCGAAGGAGCGCGCTGAGAAGGCGAAACAGTTCAGGAACCCACGTCTCAGGAAGAAAAAAAAAATCAGAAAGTGGTGCAAACGGAAAACTAGCATTATTTCAGTTTTGAAGACTCCATCATTAACTCGATCAAAATTGAGAGAGCTGACCATATCATCCTGCAGTCCCACTCTTGAGCACATAAACGGTGAAATCCAGCATCTGAAAAGATACAGGGACCCATGTGTTCACCGCAGCACAGCTTACAAGAGCCAGGACGTGGAAGCAAGCTAGACGTCCATCGGCAGATGAGGGGATGAAGAAGATGTGCTGCATATATTCGGCGGAATATTATGCAGCCGTAAAAAAGAGTGAAATAATGCCATTTGAAGTCAGAGAAAGAGAAATATGACATCCCTTATATGTGGACTCTAAGAAGAAATGTTACAAATGGACTTACAAAACAGAAAGAGACTCACAGACTTAGAAAATTAACTTCTTGCCATGGGAGATGGATAGTTAGGGAGTCTGGGATGGACATGGACACACTGCTGTATTTAACACGGAGAGCCAGCAAGGACCCGCTGCACAGCACAGGGAACTCTGCTCAATACTCTGTAATAACCTTATGGTTCCCAGGGGGGCTTCAAGAATCGGGCCAAGTGCCCCCCGGGGGTGAATGCCCCCGTCCACGTGTTCTCCTCAGGGGCGCTCCCAGTATCTGCAGCCTCTTGAGAAGGGATGCACTATGCACTCCGGGATTCTTGGGCTTCCCCGGTGGCTCAGCTGGTAAAGAATCTGCGTGCAATGCAGCAGCAGTGCATGGTTACTGAGGTTTTTTTTTTTTTTTAATATTTATGTATTCGCTGCACAGGACGTGGTTGCAGCATGTGGGATCCCCTTCCATACCTAGGGATGGAACCTGCCCCGCTTCCCTGGCAGTGCAGAGTCTTAGCCACGGGACCCCCAGGGCAGTCCCGATGCTTAAAGTTTTCATTCACGATCCCAGGGTTCTGTTCAGACCCAGGGATTGGAGCAACGTATAATCACCCCTAAATCAGGCATTATGGCACAGGAGTCCCTGGTCACTGAGAGATCAGTGAGGTCAGAGAGGTCACTGCTGTCACTGAGAGAGCGACTCGGGGAACACAGCCGTGTGGGAAGCTCACGGATGCATGAAAAGTACAGACGTACAGATGCAGTGATAAATACGGACACACGGAAAGAGGAATAAATATAGACGCTCCCGGGCGTATAAACGCAGACACACGAGAAACACAGACGCAATAATAAATACAGAGACACAGATCAATGTGCACAGACGCACACAGAGGCAGGAAAAACACAGACGTACAGACGCAGTCATAAATACGGACACAGAGAAACAGGAACAGATATAGATGCTCCCTGGGCGTATAACTGCAGACCCACACAGACGCATGAGAAACACAGAGATACAAGAAACACAGAGGCACGAGAAACACACACATATAAACACGGACTCACGGAGACAGGAAGAAATACACACACACAGACATATAAATGCAGAGCCAGGGATTCCCTGGTGGCTCCGTGGGAAAGAATCCGCCCTGCCGACGCTGGAGACTCGGGTTCCATCCCTGGTCCGGGGATATCCCACATGCGGGGAAACAGCCAAGCCTGTGCACCACGGCTGTTGGAGCCTGTGGTCCATGACCAGAGAAGTCACCACACTCTAAATGCACACGCTGAGATTCATGAAAAAGAGGTGGATGCAGACCTCTAAATGCACACACACAGGTGCGTGGTAAACAGTGACATACGCAGAGCTTTAGACAGAGACGCCCAGATGCAGTGATGAATGCAGACGCCGAGACAGATACACACACACACACACACACAGACCGACAAAAACCTGGACACACACACACAGCCTCAGGGACCATCCCCCTTCACAGCCTTCCACAGCAAAGTGGGGGGCTCCATCCTTCCAACGCAGTGCTCCCCAAGCTTTTAGGTACCAGGGACCGCTTTCACAGAAGACAAATTTTCACGGAGCGATGCGGGGAGAGGATGGTTTCAGGTTGATTCAGCGCATCGCATTGATCAAGCACATCATTTCTATTATTCTCACGCCAGCTGCAACCTCAGACCGTCAGGCACCGGATCCCAGACGCTGGGGGTCCCCTGTCTCGAGGAGATGAGTGATCCTCCAAGGCGCCCGGACTCTGCCTGTGGTCTGGGGTGAGCTGCAGGTGACCAAGGCACTCAGCATCTCCCCCCACCACCACGGCGACTTCCTCCCCCAGGGAAGACAACCTCTCTCTATTTCCCGCCATCCCAGGAACCATGAGGGCGCCGTGGTGCTCAGCCGTGTCTGCGGGAAGCCAAGCTCAGGCACCAGCCAGAAAACATGACCCGATCCCTTCGAGGCTGAGCAAACTCCAGGCAAAACCAGCATAGGTACAGAAGGACAAGACAGACAGCCCATGCCTCCCAGGACGCCCTCACGACTGTCTTATGGTCACAGACACAGAGAACGCAACTGCAAGAAGGCGTGTGTGCTGTGCTCAGTCGCTCAGTCGTGTCCGGCTCTTTACGACCCTGTGGACTGCATAGCGCCCCCAGGTTCCTCTGCCCAGGGGATTCTCCAGGCAAGAATACCGGAGTGGTTTGCCATGCCCTCCTCCAGGGGAATCTTCCCCACCCAGGGATCGATCGAACCCAGGTCTCCCGCATTGCAGGTGGATTCTGTACCATCTGAGCCACACGGGACACCCATCTGCTCTGAAATCTTCCGGGCTGGTCCCAGGATCAGCGCCCCAGTGTGCCTCCAACCTTTTCCTCAACTCCTCAAACGCACAAACGTCAACACGTCCAGACCTTGGTGCTAACAACATGCCTCTTTTTTCTCCCCTGGGATCCGGGTGCCCCTAATTCTGAAATGGCAACTCTTTGTACACATCAGCCTGGGTCACGAGCCAGCCAGAAAACACGACCCGATCTCTTTGAGGCTGAGCAAACTCCAGGCAACGCCAGCATACATATGGAAGGACAAGGCAGACGGGCACGCGTCCCAAGACGCCCTCACGACCGTGGTTAAGGCAACCCGCATCCAGAGGCTGTCTCTCAAAGGCAGAGCCCCCGAGAGCTGAGGAGCTTGGTCAGTCCACCCCGGATGGGCTTCACCCAAAACAACTCTGATGTCCGCGTTTTACGGGAACCTGCTGGCCGCTGACAAAGTGAGAGGGTCTCGCCCGTGCTAGATAAAAGGTGTCCTCCTTCACAAGGAGGACCAAGGCTTTCAGGAGGAAACTTTCCACGTGTGTTAAGGCACTCACCGCAGGTCAAGTGTGCATGTTCACCCAAATAAAATATATATATCACATGCGGCCTGGAGGAGGCTGTTGTCAACGGAATTGTCTCTCCCCACCCCAAAGTGTTAGGTGCTAGCCTGAACTTCAGAACGGGACCTTCTCTGGAAACTAGGTCTCTGCAGGTGTGATGAAATGAAGGGTCTGAGATGAGGTCCTCCTGGATGGGGGTGGCCCTAAACCCAAGACACGGACACAGAGGAGAAGCCATGTGGAGACGGAGGCAGAGACGGGAGGGAGGCGGCCACCAGCCCAGGGATGAACGCCCAGAGCCCTCAGAAGCTGGAAGAGGCGGGAAGGACCCTCCCTTGCAGCCTCTGCAGGGAGCCCAGCCCTGGGACCCCCTGACCTCAGACATCTGGTCTCCAGGACTCAGGGAAGATATACATCTTCCGTGTCTGTGGTTTTAAACCACCTGATCTGTGGTCACTTATAACAACTTATTGTAACCTTTTATAATACAGTTCTTCCCGAAGGCTCAACAGGTAAAGAATCTGTCTGCAATGGAGGAGACACGGAGACCCATGTTCGATCCCTGGGTGGGGAAGATCCCCTGGAGGCGGAAATGGCAAGCCACTGCAGTATTCTGCCCTGGAGAATCCCATGGACTGTATAGGCCAGGGGGTCACAAAGAGTCAGACACGGCTGGGCAGCGTTCACTTTCTAAGCGTGTTCGTTACATCAGGGACCACCCATCGCCGCGTGCGCCTTCGCCAGCCGCCAAACAGGTGAGGCAATTTGAGCTTTTTTTCCTAACAGCCACGAGAGCCATGGCGGTGGGAGATGGTTAACAAGTACAGACAGGATCTAACTGGTGTTCTAGAGAATTCTGACGAGAGAGAGGAACTCCCCTTACAGGAAAAAACAGCAAGAGCAGGGAGTTCAGCCAGCAGGAGGTGTTTGCTCTAAACAGCTGAAAAAAAAATTTTTGTAGTAGTTAAAGGAAAACTCTCTCTCTGCTCAAAGCTCTTCCGACACCCAAAGGGTGGCTTTTCCACACCGAGCAATGGCCCAGTTCTCTTCGGACACCTTCTGGGCGCCCTACCATTCAGTTCAACCCTGATATGAGCTGACTTAGTGCAGACCCCACGGGGGTAAACGGCTTAGCCCCACTTCAACTCCAACCGCAAGGAGTGGGTCCCCAGGTCACTCACTTCTGTCCAACGTGGCTCCAACCTGAAGGCAGGAGGAGAAGGGGACGGCAGAGGAGGAGATGGTTGGATGCCATCACCCACTCAATGGACGTGAGTCTGGGTAGACTCCGGGAGTTGGCCATGGATAGGGAGGCCTGGCATGCAGCAGTCCACGGGGTCGCAGAGAGTCGGACACGACTGAGCGACTGAACTTAACTGAACAACGGCTCATGCCTGCAAGGGGAGCAGGATGGTTGTGCTTGGCTGGTTCAGCCACGAATGCAGGATTTTCTTCCCACTAAACAAAAAAAAAACCCGGTTCCTTCTGCTTTTCCCACTATAAAACGGCACCCGCCTTCCACCTCGACAAGGATTAAATCAGCTGCTGCTGCAGCTGCAGACCTTCGACACCCCCCGAAAGGAGCTCAGGGTGGAGAGCAGACATCAGGCATGTGCGCTCTGGGAAAGACTGGTGGGACAGGTCTTCACATAGATATTTTCAGGAGGCGATGTTATGAAGCCAGCTCTTGCATCTTGTCATATCTGGAAAGCGCTAAATCTCTTCATGGGGAGATGACATCAACTCCTGGTGACTAACAGAAGACTCTTTGCAAAGAGAAATGTTTGCGTGAACTCCCGCTTCACCAGAATCACATCGACACTGACCATCACCTCTTTGGAGCAACTTCTCAGAGCCATCTGAGGGGCTCTCTCCCAGGATGTGCTCCTCATTTAGGCCCCAAATAACACGTAACTCCAAAGTCTCAGGTTGTGCAATCTTTCTTAAGTCGACGCTTTGTCCTGGGATGTTTCTGGAGCCTAGCCCAAATCTGTAGGCAAGACTAACATGAACACAATAGAAACCTCTTATGTCCTCTGACCAGATAATCCCGAATACGTCATCTGCAGATCCTTCAATTAATAACATTGGCAGAGACCGTGTCTCTAAACGAGGTCACTGTCACGGATTCTGGATATAAACATATGCACACGTTTTGGGGGATGCCCACTGAAAACAGGACATCCTTTGGTGGTTGCTGTTGTTCAGCTACTCAGTCGTGTTCAATTCTTTGCGACCCCGTGGACTGCAGCACGCCAGGCCTCCCTGTCCATCACCAACTCCCAGAGCTTATTGAAGCTCATATCCCTTGAGTCAGTGATGCCATCCAACCATCTCATCCTTTGTCACCCCCATCTCCTCCTGCCTTCAATCTTTCCAGCATCAGGGTCTTTTCCAATGAGTCAGCTCTTCGCATCAGGTGGCCAGAGTATTGGAGTTTCAGCTTCCGCATCAGTCCTTCCAGTGAATATTCAGGACTGATTCCCTTTAGGATGGAATGGTTGGCTCTCCTTGCTGTCCAAGGCACTCTCAGTAAAACAGTATGAAGATTCCTTTAAAAACTAGGAATAAAACCGGCATATGACCCAGCAATCCCACTCACTGCTGGGCATACACACCGAGGAAACCAGAATTGAAAGAGACACGTGTACCCCAATGTTCATCGCAGCACTGTTTACAATCGCCAGGACATGGAAGCAACCTAGATGTCCATCAGCAGATGAATGAATAAGAAAGCTGTGGTACATATACATGATGGAGTATTACTCAGCCATTAAAAAGAACGCATTTGAATCAGTCCTAATGAGGTGGATGAAACTGGAGCCTATTATACAGAGTGAAGAAAGTCAGAAAGAAAAACACCAATACAGTATACTAACACATATACATGGAATTTAGAAAGATGGTAACAATAACCCTGTATGCGAGACAGCAAAAGAGACACAGATGTATAGAACAGTTTTTGGACTCTGTGGGAGAGGGCGAGGTTGGGATGATTTGGGGGAAGAGCATTGACACATGTACGTTACCATAGGCAAAAGACCTGACCAGGGCAAGTCCGACGCACGACGCAGGGCACCCAAAGCCGGAGCTCTGTGATGCAGAGACGCGGTGGGGAGGGAGCTGGGAAGGGAGTCAAGAATGAAGGGGACACGTGTACCTATGACCAGTTCATGCTGACACATGGCGAAAGTCATCACAATATTGTAAACTAATTATATATTTAAAAAAAAAAAAGTCTTCTCCAGCAGCACAATTGAGAAGCATCCCAGCATTGCCATATCTTAACCAGCTAATCCATCAATAAGCTTGAGCTGTCCGTGGCAACCCAGACGGCCAGCACAGAAGGTGGATCACCCCTCTCTCCAAAGACCCAGAATGGAAATCAGGCTCATAAGCCCACCTGCCCCTGCCCTCATATACACGTTCCCAGAAGCCACGAGCTCAGGTCTGCACGAAACCTCCGTCGAAGCAGGTACGGCCCGATGCTCATTTTCCTTCTGATTTTTACAAATACCCAAAACCTGGGTCTGAGGTAACAGCTTCTCCTTTTTTCAAATAATGTGCCTCCGCTTCTCCGTATATAAATAACCCTGCTTATTCAGGAGGTAAAAATAGCCGCCAAGAGTGGATGGCTCAAACAGAAATGAAGAAAGGGGAAGAAAATGGAACGGTACAGGTGTGAAGGTTACAAATGGGGGAGAAAAAATCCCGAAAGGGCGCATGTGGGTGCTCCGTTGCTCAGTCGTGTCTGACTCTTGGTGACCCCGTGGACTGTAGCCCCGCCAGGCTCCTCTGTCCACGGGATTCTCCAGGCAAGAATATGGGAGTGGGTTGCCATGCCCTCCTGCAGGGGATCTTCCCCACCCAGGGATCAAATCCAAGTCTCTTGACTTGCAGGCGGATTCTTTACCGTCTGAGCCACCAGGGAAGCCCAACAAGTGTCCAAGGCTCTGGAAATTAGCATGTGGCAGAAACGGAGGTGTTCAGCTACGCTGCAAGGGGACCCATGAACCAACACAGGTAGAATGAAGCAGGGTCTCCTCCACCCCACCAGTCTGGACCAGCCTCTGGGATCTGATGCCTGAAGGATGCCATGAGGTGGAGCTGATGTAATAACAGAAATAAACTGCACAAAACAAAACAAAAAATTAAGGCTTGTCCAGTGGCTCAGCTGGTAAAGAATCCGCCTGAAATGCAGACGACCTGGGTTCGATCCCTGGCTGGGGAAGATCCCCTGGAGGAGGGCATGGCAACCCCCTCCAGTATTCTTGCCTGGAGAAATCCCATGGGCAGAGGAGCCAAAGAAATGTACGTTACATATTTATAAATGTGATTTATGTTCATATACGTATATGTGGGCTTTCCCGGTGACGGAGGTGGTAAAGAATCCGCCTGCGAATGCAGGAGACGCTGCTTACATCCCTGGGGTGGGCAGATCCCCTGGAGAAGGGCGTGGCAGCCCACTCCATATTCTTGCCTGGAGAATCCCATGGACAGAGGAGCCTGGAGGGCCACGGTCCACGGGGTCGCAGAGTGAGACACAACTGAGCATGCACGCCCAGTTAGTGCAAGGGGCTCGAGGCAGCCTGCAAGCATTCCCACCGCCCGAAGGTTCACGGAAACACGGTCTTCCACAAAACTGATCCCTGGTACCAAAAAGGCTGGGGACCTCTGGCCTTGACCATCCTCGCCTCCTGTGTAAACTGGGGTTTGGTCGCTACCTCAGGGTCCTCAAGAGCACCCAGGACCCAGCAGAATCAGCAGAGGGAGAGCTCTGTGTGTCTGACTCAGTCCAGGCTCACCTGCTCGGGAAGCCTCACTGAAGTCGCTGAAGATGAACTCAGAGGGGCCGTGAGAAATTGCCTTCCCATCCTAGAGGAAATCAGTCCTGAATATTCACTGGAAGGACTGACGCTGAAGCTGAAACTCCAATACTTTGTCCACCTGATGTGAACACCCGGCCTCATTTGAAGAGACCCTGATGCTGGGAAAGATTGAAGGCGGGAGGAGAAGGGGAAGACAGATGATGAGATGGTTGGATGGCATCACCGACTCAATGGTCATGACTTTGGGTAAACTCCAGGAGTTGGTGATGGACAGGGAGGCCTGGCGTGCTGCAGTGCATGGGGTCGCAAAGAGTCAGACACGACTGAGCGACTGAACTGAACCGAGAAACGTGCAGTGGAAGCCAGAGGTGAGGAGCAGGCAGGAAACAGACATCTGGGGGGATGTCAAGGTCAACACCTGAGCCCCACGGGAATCAGAACAACCTCCCCACCCCCCAGCTCTGTCAGACACACAGAACCTGTTCCTTTCCCTTCACCTGACTCTTCACAGTCAGCAAAGTCATGCCCTTTGACTTAAAAGGCACAGGACTTCCCCTCCATGGAGAGCAAGTGCAGGGTAGTCCTCCAGGGAAAGACCCACAAACGGTAACCAAGAAGAGGCCCTAAGCATCACTCCCCCAGTTTCCTCCTCAGGCCCGTCTCCCCCCTGCCTGGGCAACATGCTTTCCATCGTGGAGACACTGATGGCATTTCCTAGGACCCTCTATGCACGGAATTTCTATTGCTGTTATTCAGTCACTCTGTCATGTCCGACTCTCTGCAACCCCATGGACCGCAGCACGCCAGGACTCCCTGTCCATCACCAACTCCCGGAGTTTATCCAAACTCATGTCCAGCGAGTGGGTGATGTCATCCAACCATCTCATCCTCTGTCGTCCCCTTCTCCTCCCGCCCTCAATCTTCCCCAGCATCAGGGTCTTTTCCAAGGAGTCAGGTCTTCGCATCAGGTGGCCAGAGTATTGGAGCTTCAGCTTCAGCATCCGTCCTTCCAATGAATGTTCAGAACTGATTTCCTTTAGGATGGACTGGTTGGATCTCCTTGCTCTTCGCATCAGGTGGCCGGAGTATTGGAGCTTCAGCTTCAGCATCAATCCTTCCAATGAATATTCAGAACTGATTTCCTTTAGGATGGACTGGTTGGAGCTCCTTGCTCTTTGCATCAGGTGGCCAGAGTATTGGAGCTTCAGCTTCAGCATCAGTCCTTCCAATTAAAAAAAAAAAATGTTAAGCAGGAGGGATAAACTGGAAAGAGATAAGTGAAGATTGACTGCATAGCACAGGGAACTCTCCTCAGCGATCTATTACGGGCCTTCCCGGGCCATCTGGTGGTTAAGACTCTGTCCTCCCACTGCAGGGGCTGTGGGTTCAACCGTTGGTCAGGGAACTAATTTCCCACAGGCTGGTCCAAATGCCTCCTCCCCAAAAAATAGAGATTAAAAAAAAAATACTATGTAATGAGCTATATGGGAAAAGAATGTGAAAAAGAGTGAATACCCGTGACTTGGTGGTAAGAATCCACCTGCAAGGCAGGAGACCCGGGTTCGATCCCTGGGTTGGGAAGCTCCCCTGGAGGAGGGCACAGCAACCACTCCAGTGTTCTTGCCTGGAGAATCCCATGGACACAGGAGCCTGGCGGGCTCCCGTCCACGAAGGCACAAAGGGTTGGACACGACTGAAGTGACTTAGCACAGCATAACTGTAGGTCGCTCAGTCCTGTCCGACTCTGAGACCCCATGGACTGCGGCCCCCTAGGCTCCTCTGTCCATGGGATTCTCCAGGCAACAATACTGGGCGGTGTTGCCATTTCCTCCTCCAGAGGATCTTCCCCACCCAGGGATCAAACCCAGGTCCCCTGCATGGCAGGCAAATTCTTCACCATCTAAGTCCAAGCACAGCTTAGCATATACTCCAGAAAATAAAATTTTAATTCAGACTTTATCTAATTCAGTCATGTGGAATACCTCTTTCTATGACCACCTGGAATAAACGAGGTGTCTCAGTAGTTGTAAAAAGAAAAAAATATATACAGATTTCATTTATTGAAATAAATAGTAAAGTTGTTTTGGGGAAAAAAGAAATGTGTTTAGCACACACAGGTTTCCTATACGTACAGACAGACGACAGAGTTAGGTTCCAGATAATACAAAGAGACCAGTGTGGTCAGAAATAAAGACATGGATAGAGGGCTATCATCACAGACACTCACACACACACACACACACACACACATACATGTAGGTATGTACAGATAGGCACACATCTGTTTTCTGCATCATAGAACCATGTATGCTGTTGTTCAGTCGCCAAGTCATGTCTGACTCTTCGCAACCCCTCAGACTGCAGCACGCCAGGCTGCAGTATAAAAAGCCGCTATATAACCACAGAAGTAGGTACATCAATTCATACACCGGTCCAGTCTTCAGGCGGAACAGCGGGGAAATTATTAGAAGTCATAAGTCAGACATGAGTAGACAGGAAGCCAATTCCAACCCCATGTCTCCGGCAAAACGAGTGCCCCCAGGCACCACCTCCAGGCATCTTTCTTCCGTAACTGCATCAGCTTGAGACTCAATTCCAGCCTCACGAAGGCGGCACCCAGAGGTTCCAGGATGCAACACCCGAGATGAACGCTCCTGTCCCAGGTCAGATTCAGCCGTCAGCTCTGTTACCTCCGAAGAGCAGCCACGCCTGGCCGACCCGCAATGCACGGCTCAGCGTTTCCAAGTGAGCGGTCAATCAGACGCGGCCAAGACGCTTCAGCTGGCACCATCCAAAGCCAGACAGCATATTAAAAAGCAGAGACATCACTTGTCTGACAAAGGTCCGTCTAGTCAAGGCTATGGTTTTGCCAGTGGTCATGTATGGATGTGAGAGTTGGACTATAAAGAAATCTGAGCGCCAAAGAATTGATGCTTTGAACTGTGGTGTTGGAGAAGACTCTTGAGAGTCCCTTGGACTGCAAGGAGATCCAACCAGTCCATCCTAAGGGAGATCAGTCCTGGGTGTTCTTTGGAAGGAATGATGCTAAAGCTGAAACTCCAGTACTTTGGCCACCTCATGCAAAGAATTGACTCATTGAAAAAGACTCTGATGCTGGGAGGGATTAGGGGCAGGAGGAGAAGGGGACAACAGAGGATGAGATGGCTGGATGGCATCACCGACTCGATGGATGTGAGTCTGAGTGAACTCCGGGAGTTGGTGATGGACAGGGAGGCCACGGGGTCGCAGAGTCGGACACGACTGAGCGATTGAACTTAACTGAACAGCCGATTAACAATGCTGTGACGGTTTCATGCGGACAGTGAAGGGCCTGAAGCTCGGAGAAATGACTCCCTGGGATGGAGCCCCTCGGGGGTGATCACAGAGCTTACAATTCGGGAGGAAACATATACATAAATACAAACACGACAATCATTAACAGCTAGCTGGGCTTGTCTGGCGGTGCAGTGGTTGAGAATCCACGTGCCAACGCAGGAGACCCAGGCTCGATCTCTGCGGGAAGACACCACATGTCGCTGCAGCCACAGAGCCCACGCACCACAGCCAATGAGCCTGGGCTCCAGAGCCCGGGAGTCAAAACTACTGAGGCCACGAGCAGCAGTTCCTGAAGCCCGCGTGCCCGAGAGCCTGTGCTCTGCAGCAAGAGAGAGGAAGCTCCCAAGTGGAAAGTAGAACGCAGACAGGAAGCGGAAGAAGAGACCAGCGCTTGCTCGTCGCAACTACAGAAAAGCCACACGGCAACAAAGACCCAGCACAACCAGAAACAAAGATTAAATGCTTCTTCTGAAATGACAGTTGAAGTCTTGTCTTGCTTCTGATTATAAAACATATCTAACAGGACTTGCCCGGCCATCCAGTGGTTAAAAACCCACCTGCCAGGAAAGGGGACACGGGTCTGATCTCCGGTCCGGAAAGATCCCACGTCCCACCCAGGCTATGCCACCATGAAGAAACACGAACATAAACTCCTGCTTTCATGCAAAGTGAAGTCAGTCAGACAGAGAAAGACGAATGCGTTCTATTATATTGCTCACATGCAGAACCTAAAAGATACCACAAACGAAATTACAAAACAGTCAAGGCGTGGAAACAAACTAAGCTGTCCATTGACAGAGGAATGGTTCAAGAAGATGGGGTACATACATAAAATAGAACATTACGTGCCCTAAAAAAGAGCGAAATACAGCCCTTGGCAGCCACATGGATAGACCTAGAGATTGTGATGGGCTTCCCCGGTGGCTCAGAGGGTAAAGAATCCACCTGCAAGGCAGGAGACCCAGGCTCCATCCCTGGGTCAGGAAGATCCCCTGGAGGAGGGATTAGCTACCTTGGAAGATCCCCTGGAGGAGGGAATGGCTACCTTGGAAGATCCCCTGGAGGAGGGAACAGCTACCTTGGCAACAACCTCATAGATACAGACAGCTTGTTGCCACAGGTGCGGGCTGGGAGGTGAACGAAACAGGGAAGGACGGTCAGAGGCACAGAATTCCAGGTATAAGCCACACGACATGCAGCATGTTGATGGTAGTTCATGACGCTATATTTATTGCATATCAGAAAGTTGCTAAAGGAGTAGATATTAAAACTCCTCACGACAGACCTCTTGGACTCTATGGTGCAAAACAGACCAGCAATTCTTTTCTGCTTTTTCAAACTTAAACAATTTGAGATGTGTCCACGATCTATCCATTTCCTTGCGTGTGAGTGTCCTGGGTCGATCAAAACAAACCAATGGGATCATGACTTAAAACCACAGACATTCACCCTCCCTGAGTCCTGGAGATCAGATGTCTGAGGTCAAAGGGTCCCAGGGCTGAGCTCCCTGCAGAGTCTCCATGGGAGGGTCCTTCCCGCCTCTTCCGGCTTCTGGGGGCTCCAGGTGTCCATTCCTGGGCTGGTGGCCGCCTCCCTCCCATCTCCGCCTCCGTCTCCACGTGGCTTCTCCTCTGCGTCCATGTCTGTCCTCTTCTGTGTCTCATAAGGACCCTGTCCTTGGGTTTAGGGCCATCCCCATCCAGGAGGAACCTCATCTCAGACCTTTAACTCCATCACAGGAAGGAAGCAAAATAGAATGGACTGGAATCAAGTGAAAATAAGGATAATTAAAGAAAGTAAGATAAAACTCAAAGTGACCATCCGTGGGCATAAACCTCATATCCCTCGACAGGGCAGAAAAACAAGAAACATGCAAAATAGACAGACAAGAATGGGAAAAAAGAAGAAGAAAAGATAAGAATGAAACGTGACCGACACCGTCTCTTCACTGCAGGCGTTGCGTCATGACGGGGGTGCGGGGTCACACGCTGCAGGGCTCATTTCCTGGCCAAGACAGCATCGTAGGTTCCCCCCGTCCTCCGGCACCGCACGTCTCGGAAGCCGGCGGGGCCCAGGAGCGCGCGGTACTCGGCGGGGGTCCGCTCACGGCCCTCCGTTTGCACCAGCATGTTCAGCGAGTACAGCAGCGTGGTCAGAGGGCCCCGCCCGTCCGTGTCCAGGAGGCTCTCGATGACCAGGATGCCGCCACCTGCCGCGGGGAGGGTGAGGGGTTGAGCGAGGGTCAGCCCAGACCCAGGACCCACTGGCCACTCTCTCCTCACCCGGCTTCCTGCACACACCCCCGGCTCGTAGGTTAGCCCACAGCTCCGGGCATCTCCCACCCTCCCCTGCAAGATGGACCCTAATCTAGGACCCCCCGCGGGACAGAGCCTGACCTAGGACCCCCCGCGGGACAGAGCCTGACCTAGAACACACAGCCATCGTCCCCTCTTTCCTCCCAGCTTTAGAGGCCAGCGTGGCCCGTAGGCGCTGGACAGAGCACACGATTAAGCAGGGCTGTGTCTACAAACACTGTCCACCCGCCTCTGGCTGGTAACCAGGAGCGGGCTCAGTCGCTTCAGCCGTGTCTGACTCTTTCCCACCCCATAGACTGTAGCCCCACCAGGCTCCTTATGTCCACGGGACTCTCCAGCCAAGAATGCTGGAGAGGGTTGCCATGCAAGGACAGGGTCCTTATGAGAAACGGAAAAAGAGACAGACAGAGCCAGAGGAGAAACCAGGTGGACACAGAGGCAGAGACGGGAGGGAGGCGGGGAGGAAGGACCATCGATCCTCAAAACGCATCCTTCAGAACGCACCCCTGGAAAACGACATGTGACCGTTCGTTCTTATTTTCCAGCTTCATCGCTTAGAAACAAATCCACAAAACGGTGTGTCACGTCATTTTCTCTGAAAGCTCAAAGGCGAGTGTGCCAATCAAGCGATCAAAGTAACCCTTACACACGTTCTGACCCGTTTTATTCCGTACCCGATTCTCAGACCAAACACCACATTCTCCTGGCTTCTTTAAAAAGTCACCAAGTCCTGGGTCCTTTTTGGACAATGGATCTCGTGGCTAGGAATGCCCACACTCCCTCCCCGTGATGTCAAAGTAAGATCCGTGCGTTATTGATAGTAATTTGCAGCGATGCAGACACAGTGGGGCTGACCATCAGTAGGAGGCTCGTGGGGAGAGGCGGAGATGGGACCTCCAAGCAGCGAGAACGTGAGGAAAAGAGCTTTGCCTCCAGATGTGGGGGATTCTCCTAGCTGCGCTGTCTGGAAGGTCGTGTCTGTACCATGCACGCAACATCTGAGTGTGCCGATACATATTCACGCACATACATATACCGATGCAGACACGTGTAACACAGACATGCATACACATACGTACCCATATGTACACGGGTGTCCCTGATCGCTCAGTGAGTAAAGACTCCGCCTGCAGTGCGGGAGACCCAGGTTCGATTCCTGGGTCGGGAAGATCCCCTGGAAAAGGGATAGGCTACCCACTCCCGTATTCTTGGGCTTCCCTGGTGGCTCAGCTGGTAAAGAATCCACCTGCAGTGCGGGAGACCCGGGTTTGATCCCTGGGTTGGGAAGATCCCCTGGACAAGGAAACGGCTACCCACTCCGGTATTCTGGCCTGGAGAATTCCATGGGCTGTATAGTCCATGGGGTCGCAGAGTCGGGCATGACTGATCAACTTTTACAGCCCATAATGTAACTACATACACAAATGTAATATACTTTTACTGTAAATATATAGTATTTTAATATTTTAAATTTTTACATTTAAACATTTTTCATGATATTTATTTTTAAGGATATCCAAAAATAACACAAATTACGTAACTATTATTTTATATTTTTGACATCCATTCATTCATTTACTATTTAAAAGTAAACGCTTAACATATAAATTTTAAATGTAAATATGACATGCTTTATGTATTATATATGTGCATGTCCGGTCGCTCAGTCGTGTCCAGCTCTTTGCGACCCCATGGACTGTAGCCCTCCAGGCTCCTCTGTCCATGGGATTCTCCAGGCAAGAATACTGCAGGGGGTTGCCATCTCCTTCTCCAGGGGATCTTCCCGACCCAGGGATCGAATCAGAGTCTCCTACATTTCCTACACTGGCAGCTGAGTTCTTTACCACTCGCACCACCTGGGATTTGTGTATATATATGTGTGTGGGCTCCAATCCTTTGGCCACCTGATGCGAAGAGCTGACTCATTGGAAAAGACCCTGATGCTGGGAAAGATTGAAGGCGGGAGGAGAAGGGGGCGACAGAGGATGAGACGGCTGGATGGCATCACCAACTCAATGGACGTGAGTTTGAGTGAACTCCGGAAGCTGGTGAGGGACAGGGAGGCCTGACGTGCTGCAGTCCATGGGGTTGCAAAGAGTTGGACACGACTGAGCTACCAAACTGAAATACGGGAAGCAAACCAGAGCCCACACAGCATCACCCCCGGGAGACTCTCATAGTTTCCGTGACCTTGGAGACGCCGAGCCACGCACATTCTTCTAAACAGAAAAACCGCAGGCAAGCCACTACCCATTTGGGCAACTTTTTCTATTTTTTTTTTCTTTTAACTAATTTTTTATGGACCTACAGCTTCTTGACAATGTTGCGTTCGTTTCTGCCACACAGCAGAGGGAATCAGCCGTGCGTGCTGTGGGCTGAGTCGCTTGAGTCGTGTCTGAGTCTGTGGGACCCCATGGACTGCTGCCCGCCAGGCTCCTCTGTCCATGGGATTCTCCAGGCTACAGATACATATGTATCTGTTCCTTGGCAATTTTCCTGTCTGTACAAACTAATAATAATAATGATACTAGGGTTCAATGAAGGACGTCCTCAGGGGTCCGCTGGCTAAGACTCTGTACACTCAAAGCAGGGGACCCAGGTTCCACGCCTGGCCAGGGGACTAGATCCCGCCTGCCACAGCTAAGAGTTTGCAAGCCATGACAAAGGATCCCGTATCCCACGACGAAGATGGAAGATCTCCAGCGCCGTGGCTAAGATCCAGCACAGCTAAAGAAATGAATCGGTAAAAATAAACTTAAAGGACCAAGGTTGCAAACGTCCCTCTACACAAAGTCAAAAAAAAAAATAAACAACTCAAGTCACCATCAAGTAATGTCAGTGTGCATTGAAACATAAATAATTCACTTTTGCTCAACACACTTCCTAGAGCTCCCCCACGGAAGGGCTCTAGACACAACCCTCCAGAAACGACTTCACTTCTGAAAATGACACTGTACTTTGAGAACCGCAACTTCAGGGTGGGGGGAATGGAAGAGTGTGGCGATGAAGAGACGATATGAGGGAGCCCGTGACGTGGTGGTGTCTCGAAAAGGAGGGCAGCCTCCAGAGGCCGGCCGGAACTCCGGCCTCCTCACACGCAGAGGCGCGTCTATGTCCCCGTGACGGGATTTGCGAGCCCTCGTCGCGTCGAGACACCCGTCCCTCTGCCCTGAGTGGACCCGCGGGCCCGGCGCCCGGCGTCCCCGCCACCTACCTGTCCTGCAGGCCCGATAGACTCTCTGCAGCAGGTGGGAGCACTTGGCATCGGTCCAGTCATGCAGGACCCTGGCCAGGATATACAGGTCCGCCTCCGGGAGGGCGTCTTTGAAGAAATCCCCTGCAACACAGGCGAGGGGACCCCTTGTCAGCCTGCCTCAATTCCAAGTGAGGACACCTACGCCCCGTGTGGCCGGGTCACTCATACACACAGACCTGGCCCCAGATGCCCCCAGCTGCTGACCTCCCGAAACAGAAGACGTCTCCGTGTGACGATGAGACGATTCTGAACGATGCAATACTCCCTTTACGCCCCCTTTCCGCGTCAGCTCTGGGCGAACGGTTTTATTTTTACTTGATTTCAGAAAGTCTCGTGTAAATAGCACCCTTAAAGCAGCGGTCCCAACCCTCCTGGGCTTCCCAGGGGGCTCAGATGGTCAAGAATCCCCTGCCAATGCAGGACACCAGGGTTTGATCCCTGGGTTGGGAAGATTCCCCCTGGAGAAGGGAATGGCAACCCACTCCAGCATTCTTGACTGGAGCATCCCCATGGACAGAGGAGCCTGGCAGCTACAGTCCGTGCATTGCAAAGAGTTGAACACGACCGAGCAACTAACCACTTCATTTCACGTCCATCTGGTTTTCCCAGCTTCCACAGCCTGCTTCTTTTTCTTTTTTAAAAACCAATGGGACCTGTAGTGTCTTTCCTGCTTTCTTTTTCCTTCTGCTCTTTTTCTTTCTTCTCTTTTGTCTTTCTCAGCCTTCCTTCCCCCACCCCTTTCTTTCTTTCTTGCACTGGGTCTTCCAGCATGCAGGAACTCAGCTCCTGGACCAGGAGTGGAACCAGAGCCCCCTGTCCTGGAAGCTCAGAGTCTTAGCCACTTGGGCCATCAAGGAAGTCCCCCAAAGGCTCCTTCTTCACCCCATTTCCCGGGTGAGGCACAGAACTGACACCGTCAGCGTGTGTATTTCCAAGAAGATGCCCTAGAGGTGGTTAACTTCACACCGAGGTCCTCCTTCTGAGCACAAAATCAAAGGGGGCTCCCCAAACTCAGTCACTCAGATTCAGTATATTTTAATTCAACAGTTTAAAAAAATCCAGCATAAAGCCCCCCGTTCCGCACCCCCCAAAAAAAGAAAACTTCCTGATGGTCTACATTTCAGAATTTTAAATAAAGGCAGCATCCCGTCCTTTAAGAACACAGTCTGGCACATTCTGGTCACCTTCAAATCTGCCTGTCGGACGCAGAGTCATTGGAAAGGAGCTGACCCTTCACCCGGGTCAGTCAGAGTCCCCCCGCATACGGCCCTGGATGGAATGCTGGCGGCCTGTCCCTTGAGATGCCCTGAACTTGGAGGTGAACTTTTTAAAAAAATAAAATAAGGAATTAATTCCCCTGCTGTCCAGCGTTTAGGACTCCATGGTTTCATTACCAAGAAAATAGGTTCAATCCCAGGTCAGGGAACTAAGATCCCACAAGCTGCATCCAATGGCCAAAATAATAACAATAATCATAATAATAGGGAGTTCTTGGCAGATCTCAGAGTGGACAGAAATGATACCCCCACCTGCTGTGTTCCTCCTGACACAGCAGAGAAAAAGAGTCACAAACAGCCAGTTGTGTCTACACATGGAGGTACACGGTGTCTGCAGCTCAGACCTCGGTACCTAAGTGACGGCCCGCAGCTGGGAACCGCGCCCCCCATTTCCAAGGCAACCACAAGTCCCTCGCAGCGGTCCGCAAAGCTGCTGTGGTTTCTGAGCCTTGGGACATCTGAGAAGCTTCTGTCTTTTCAGTCGATAACTGTCCCCTCACCTTGCCTTCAACCCACGTCGCTCATTGCCACTCGCACACGAGCTGGTTGTAAATACCTACGTGAGTTTCCCGGGACGGCCGTAAGAAGTGCCCAGAGACCAGGACATCTGTCCTCTCCCAGCCCTGGAGACCAGACGTCTGAGGTCAGGTGTCCCAGGGCTGAGCTCCCTGCAGAGGCTCCAGGGGAGGGTCCTCCCCGCCTCTTCCAGCTTCTGGGGGCTCCAGGTGTCCATCCAGCTCCAGGCGGCTGGTGGCCGCCTCCCTCCCATCTCTTCCTCCGTCTCCACGTGGCTTCTCCTCTGTGTCCGTGTGTCTCCTCTTCTCTGTCTTATAAGGACCGTGTCACTGGGGTTTAGGGCCACCCCCATCCAGGAGGATCCTCATCTCAGACCCTTCACTCCATCACCTCTGCAAACACCTTATTTCCTAAAGTCCTGTTTACAAACTCTGGGTGAGGAGACACACTGAACTCAGTACAACACTCAGGAAAGAATTAACTGCAAGAAAACAATACCCTCCCACATTTCCCACCCATCCTGCATCACAGTTCTAGGTTTAAATGCCCGGGTGCTCAGTCGTGTCCGACTCTTTCATGACCCCATGGACTGTAGCCCCGCCAGGCTCCTCTGTCCATGGGGATTCCCCAGGCAAGAATACTGGAGTGGGTCGCCATTTCTGTCTCCAGGGGATCTTCCCGACTCGGGGATCGAACCTGCATCTCTTGCGTATTCTGCCCTGGCAGGCGGATTCTTTACCACTGAGCCCCCTGGAAGCTCCATCTTAAGGGGGTGTATTTGGATGGTCCAGAAAGCCATGCTGAACACCCACTGGCTCCATCTCCCCAGCCCACCAGGACCCACGTGTTTCCCTGCGGACACAGACAGTGTTCCAGACACCCACCTTCATGGAAGCTGATGCGCTCGTCCTCCGAGGCTGAGAAATGTCTCTTGGCGATCTGCACCACTCCTGGGATGTCGAACACAATGGCCCGACATCCCGGGTACAGGGACACGCACGCCTTGGCCAGAGCCCCAGAACCGCCTGCAAGAGAATGTGGGCTGTGACAGCCCCCAGACTTGGGCGGTACCCACAGTCTGGTCTCCATGGTGACAGGCTCACGTACAAAGCCCTGTATCTAAGGCAACTTCCTGGCTGCACCAACCCACACATCCACCTTCCATGTAGACTCTGACCTGACGGCTTCCCCTCGTCCGCCCAAGAACAGACAACAGCCAGGCAGAGGAAGCCCCTGGGCAGATGCCACAGGAAGACGTGCCCATGTCTCCCTGTGGGAGACATTTCCAGGGGACACCCGGGTGAGACATGGAGACCTCCCTCCAGATGCCAGCAGTGTGAACATCTCAGAGTCAAGGAATCCACTTTTATAAAATAACCTCAACCTAAAGGTCCATCAACAGACCTATGGATGGAGAAGATGTCGCACACATACACAGTGGAATATTACGCAGCCGTGAAAAAGAACACAGCGATGCCATCGCCACGATGCGGACGGACCTAGAGGTGATCGGACCAAGTGACGTTCGTCAGAGAGAGAGAGACAAATACCACGTGACGTCACTCATTCGTGGAACCTAAAATGTGATACTAATGAACTTCTGCGCAAAACAGAAACAGAGTCTCAGACACGGGAAAGAAACACACCAAAGGGGACCGAGCGGAGGGATACGTGAGGAGACTGGGACGGACGTGGGCACGCTGCTATGAATCACTCTGATACTTGACAAGTTTCTAGTGTGCAGCGCAGGGAATTCTACTCAATATGTGTGCCTGTGCTAAGTCACATCAGCTGTGTTCAACTCTGTGTGACCCCGTGGACCGTAGCCCCCCAGGCTCCTCTGTCCATGGGAGTCTCCAGGCAAGAATCCTGGAGTGGGTTGCCATGCCCTCCTCCAGGGGATCTTCCCGACCCAGGGATCGAACCCAGGAGTCCTGCAATGCAGGCAGATTCCTTAGCATCTGAGACACCAGGGAAGCCCTAGGGTCTACAAAGAGGGTTCCAAACGCAGCTCCAGGGTCCGGGGCGGACACTCACCCCCCAGGTCGCAGATGAGCGGGAAGGGGGACAGGTCGAAGGCGGCCAGCACCGTCGCCCCCTCCAGCCTCCACACGTCCTGCAGACCCTGCATGAACTGCAGCCTTTCGTCCTCGGACCTGGAACACGACGAGATGAGCCCATGAGAACCTTGTGGAGTCCAGTAGGTATCACCCTGAGCAACAACCCAGGGGCCCCCGAGCTGAGCGAAGACCCGGGTCCTTCACCCACCGGGGTGGAGCGCCAGGCAACCGGATCAGCTGTGCAATGCGGGAGGCTGGAGGCTGGAGGCCGGTGAGTGTTGTCCACACAGGCTGGGGGAGGGGGCTGGGCATGATGGATTCAGGGACGTGGAGACAAGTGGAGGGGGAGCTGGGTCCCGGGAGGAGGGGGGAGGAGGCTCTCGGGAGGGGACAGAGGTGAGAAGGAGCCAACGACGCTGCAGGATGGGCGGGAGAGTGGGGCGGTGAGGGTCTCCTGGGGGCCGCCTGTCGTCTCTCACCCTCTGCAGAGGCTGCTCTATGGTTTTGGAGGCAGTGGGGAGGTAAGGAGGCAGGGAAGAATGCACGGGGTGCACAGCCTGCCCCGGGTCTCAGGACCCTCAGCAGTGACCACCCTCCCTCCTTAATTGTTGGTGCATTTCCTGCCCCAGCCTGGGAGCAGCCACACACACTTCAGACAGTCATGAAGCCACCAGCATCGTCTGACACGTCGTCACGGAGTCACCAGCAAGGTCTGACCCCTGTGGCGTCACACGTCATCTGACGAGTCACCCACAGCTGACGCTGGTGCTGCCTACAAAGCCCCAGGCTTGTCTCTTTCCACAGCCCGCCCCAAAAGAAAAAGGATTTCCCCGCTCATTCTGGACAGATCCAAGGAGTGCCTAACTTTTCTACTGGAATATTACTCAGCCAAGAAAAAGAACAGATTAATGCCATTGATAGCAGCCTGGATGGACCGAGTGACTCTTATGCTAAGGAAAGGAACTCAGAGAGAGAAAGGCAGATCCTATACCACCGACAGGTACGTGCTAGAAATTTAGGCAAATCAACCATTTTACCAACACAAACACACTCACAAACTTAGAAAGCGTTAGTCACTCAGTCCTGTCTGCCCCTCTGCGACCGCACAGACTGTAGCCCGCCAGGCTCCTCTGTCCATGAGGTTCTCCAGGCAAGAACACTGGAGTGGGTTGCCATGGCAGCCCTCCTCCAGGGGATCTTCACGACCCAGAGTTTGAACACAGATCTCCACCATTGCACGCGGATTCTTTACAGTCTGAGCGAACAGGAAAGACCTAAACTCTGAAAACCAAGTAATGATTATAAAAAATTTAGAAAAAAAAGAAAGGGAGAAAGGAAAAATTGAGTTGGCTAATAACAAATGCCATTTGGGCACGCATCCTCGAGCACTCCAGTCGTGTCCAAGTCTTTCTGCCCCGATGGACCATTGCCCACCAGGCTGCTGTATCCATGGGATTTTCCCAGGCTTGAACATATATGTCACAGATGATGAAAATGGATCTGTTGAGTAGCATGGGGCAGTCTAGGGAACACCCAGGAATCACCTTATATGGGGGAAAGAACCGAAAAGAGAATATAGCCGTGGCTGTGTCTCACTGAACCAACTTCCTGTACACTTGAAACAAACCTATCACTGACCGTCAACTCTGCTCCAATGTAAAGAAACAGCCAAAGAACAAACGGAAAAAAGCAAAAGCATCGCATGGAGTAATGCTGCCCTCTTGTGGCCATGTTTGGTAACAGCGACTATAAAAGCTGTGTTGACCGGCACTTAATATTCCCAGACTTCCCTGGTGGCTCAGACGGTAAAGTGTCTGTCTACGATGCGGTAGACCCGGGTTCCATCCCTGGGTTGGGAAGATCCCTTGGAGAAGGAAATGGCAATCCACTCCAGTACTATGGCCTGGAAAATCCCACGGACAGAGGAGCCTGGTAGGCTACAGTCCATGGGACACGACTGAGCGACTTCACATTCACGTTAATATTCCCAAGCTCTGCAGGGCTCCAAGTACTTCTGCCCTCCTAGGAGTCTCCTAGGGGTGTTCAGTGAACAAGAACTCAAAACTGGGCAGATGATCACGAAGTCAACGTCAACAGGTACCTTTAACTTGCACTCGTTAAAAACATATCACATAAAATGATCTCAACACAGTCAAACATTAGGGAAAGGAACAACAGACTGGTTCCAAACAGGGAAAGGAGTCCGCCAAGGCTGTATATTGTCACCCTGCTTATTTAACTTCTATGCGAGTACATCATGAGAAACGCTGGGCTGGAGGAAGCACAGGCTGGAATCAAGATTGCTGGGAGAAATATCAGTGACCTCAGATAAGCAGATGACACCACCCTTACAGCAGAAAGTGAAGAGGAACTAAAAAGCCTCTTGATGAAGGTGAAAGAGGAGAGTGAAAAAGTTGGCTTAAAGCTCAACGTTCAGAAAACTAAGATCATGGCATCTGGTCCCATCACTTCATGGGAAATAGATGGGGAAACAGTGGAAACAGTGTCAGACTTTATTTTGGGGGGGGCTCCAAATCACTGCAGATGGTGACTGCAGCCATGAAATTAAAAGACGCTTACTCCTTGGAAGGAAAGTTATTACCAACCTAGATAGCATATTAAAAACCAGAGATACTACTTTGCCAACAAAGGTCTGTCTAGTCATGTCTATGGTTTTGCCAGTGGTCATGTATGGATGTGAGAGTTGGACGATAAAGAAAGCTGAGCGCCGAAGAATTGATGCTTTTGAACTGTGGTGTTGGAGAAGACTCTTGAGAGTCCCTTGGACTGCAAGGAGATCCAACCAGTCCATTCTGAAGGAGATCAGCCCTGGGATTTCTTTGGAAGGAATGATGCTAAAGCTGAAACTCCAGTACTTTGGCCACCTCATGCGAAGAGTTAACTCATTGTAAAAGACCCTGATGCTGGGAGGGATTGGGGGCAGGAGGAGAAGGGGACGACAGAGGATAAGTTGGCTGGATGCCATCACTGACTCGATGGACGTGAGTTTGAGTGAATTCCGGGAGCTGGTGATGGACAGGGAGGGCTGGCGTGCTGCGATTCATGGGGTCGCAAAGGGTCGGACACGACTGAGCGACTGCACTGCACTCATGGCCCAGCAATCTCACCTCGAGGCATATACCTGGAGAAAACCATAATTTGAAAAAATGCACGCACCTTGATGATCATAGCAACACTCGTCACGATGTTCAAGATGTGGAAGCAATCAAGCTGTCCACCGACAGAGGCGCAGATGAGCAAGGCGTGGAATACGACTCAGATGAGGAAGCCGTGGTATCCACACACCGTGGAATATGACTCAGCCGCAAAAGGAGAAAGAAGCCCGGTGCACTTAGCATAACAGAACCACTTTCCTGGGGTGAAGAACGCGCAGCATCAGGGATTATTAGCGAGAGGCAAACCAGATTTCAATGCAGAATCACTTGGCACCGGTCAGAATGGCCGCTGTAAACAAGTCCACAAACACTCCGTGCTGAAGAGTCTGTGGAGGAAACAGAATTCTCCTCCTACCACCCGGGAACGCAAATGGTGCCTAGCACTATGGACAACAGTCTGGATGCTCCTCAGACAATTAAAAGGGAGAGAGAGAGACAAGGCAATCAGAACAGTCCCTAACACCACACACAGCAAGAATCTGCAAATAGCCTAAGACCTAGATGGAAGGACAGGTTCTATGAAATTCTTAGGGGAGGTACATGCGGGACACATTTTGACATTCACCCCTTGGAATAATGGGGCTTCCCTGGTAACTCAGCAGCTAAAGAATCCTGCAATGCGGGAGACCCCTGGTTCGATTCCTGGGTTGGGAAGATCCCCCGGAGAAGGGAGAGGCTACCCACCTCCAGTATTCTTGGGCTTCCCTGGTGGCTCAGCTGGTAAAGAATCTGCCTGCAATGCGGGAGAGCTGGGTTCCTTTCCTGGGTCGGGAAGATGCCCTGGAGAAGGGAAAGGCTACCCATTCCAGTATTCTGGCCTGGAGGATTCCATGGACTGTATAGTCCACGGGGTCGCAGACAGTCAGACACGACTGAGTGATTTTCACTTAGAAGAATGAAAACTAAACCCAAAACGAAAACAGGACCTAATTAACCTTAAAAGCATTTCCACAGCCAGGACATCCTCAAGGAAAGAGAAATCCTTAAAATTGTGGGGGGGAGGATCATTTTCAAACAAAGATACCTGCCAGAAATTCATCTCCAGAACATACAAACAGCTCCTACACCTCAATGTCAAAAACACAACCAACCCATGGAAAAAAAAAAAAGGGGGGCCAGAGATGGAAATGCATATTTCTTGCAAGCAACTATAGAGGTTGCATTAGATCCATGAAAAGTGCTCGGCACCAGGAATTATAAGGGAGAGGCAGATCAAATTCCAGCGAGGTATCGCCTCACACAGCTGAGAATGCTCATGGTCAAACCCTCTACACACACCCAATGCCGCAGACGCGGTGGAAGAGCACGGGGCCCTCCTCCTGGGCTGCTGGGAATCCAAACAGGTGACGGGCGTCACGGGGGACAGCGTAGGGGGCGCCTGAAACAATGAAAGCCAGAAGGAAACGGGAATATTCCCCAAGACCGTACACTAAGACGCACTTCAGGAAAGACCGAGGTCTAAATCGGAGGACACAGAATGTGAGCTTCTGCACGAAAATACAGTCAGGACAGCCTTGCCGTCCACTCAGAGTAGGGAAATATACACCCAAAGTAAGAAAACAGGATCTGCTGCTGCTGCTAAGTCGCTTCAGTCGTGTCCGACTCTGTCCGACCCCATGGACGGCAGCCCACCAGGCTCCCCCGTCCCTGGGATTCTCCAGGCAAGAACACTGGAGTGGGTTGCCATTTCCTCCTCCAATGCATGAAAGTGAAAAGTGAAAGTGAAGTCGCTCAGTCGTGTCCGACTCTGAACGACCCCATGGACTGCAGCCTACCAGGCTCCTCCGTCCAGGGGATTTTCCAGGTAAGAGTACTGGAGTGGGGTGCCATTGCCTTCTCCGAAACAGAATCTAGTTAACCGCAAAAGAATTTGCACAGCACGGGGAATCCCACATGAAAAGATAATGCTCAGAATGGCAAACAATCTTTGCAAACCAAGATACCCACGGAAAACTTGTGTCCGAAACACAGAAACAGCTTGTGCGGCTCTGTGTCAAAAACACACACACACAGACACACACACAGACACACAAAAAACAAGAAATAAAGGGGACATAGATTGAAATGGGTATGTCTTCCAGAAGGCAGAAAGATTGCATTAGGGACATGAAAACGTGCTGAGCATCACTGCTTATTAGAGAGAGGCCACTTAAAAGTCTCGTGAGGTATCACCATACACCTTGCCCATCTTGTGAGAATGGGCATATCACAAAATCTCCAAAATAAACACTGAAGAGGGTGTGGAGGGGAGAGAGCCTCCCTGCACTGTTGCTGGGAGTGGGAATCGGTCCATGCAGGAGGGAGAAGAGTATGGGGGTCCTTCAGAAAAGAAAACAGAGAAGCATCTTAGGACACGCTCACCCCGACCATGGGCACAGAGCCAGAGAAGCCCCAGGGTTTCCAAAACATAGGTACACTCGGGAGATCACAGCCGCGCCAGGAAAATAACCACGACACGGAAACAGCCTGAGTGTTCGGGGACAGGTGAACGGGTAAAGAAGAGGGGGCCTCACAGACACGACGAACCATCAAGTCACCCACGAACGAGCAGGAGAGAATGCCATGTCCAGTGTGAGAGAAGGAAGCAGAGATGATCAGCCCTAGAGAAGCCAGGCAGACAGGGAGAAGGAGACCACTTGTGGCTGGAATCTAACAATGGATACAAACTGCTTTACCCAATAGAAACAGACGTTGGAACAGAGAAAAGAAACTTACGCTTATAAAAACGAGAAAAGTTAGTGATGATGGATCCATTTAGAGTTTGCTGATAACACACACATTTGTTCATGCTGAGTGGCTCAGTCGTGTCCGACTCTCTGCGACCCCGTGGACTGTAGCCCATCAGGCTCCTCTGTCCGTGGGATTCCCCAGGCAAGGACACTGGAGTGGGCTGCCATGCCCTCCTCCAGGGGATCTTCCCAACCTGGGGATCAAGCCCTAATCTCCTGCATTGCAGGCAGATTCTTTATCCACCGAGCCACCAGATTATAATATAATCAAACAGATGATCCAAAATGACCTACTGAATAGCAAAACGGCGTCTACTGAACACACTCTAACCACCTATATGGTGGAAAAATAAAGAAGAGATAAACATCTATGTATAAGGAAATCCAAGTTCCTGTACCCTTGAAACAAATACAATATCGGAGGAATGAAGCGTTCTCCAAAGTAAACTAACATTTCTACTACAAAAAGGGGTTAAAAAAAAACAGTTTCTGGAGAAATTCTGCCACCTCGTGGCTGGGCTTTGTAACGACACATATAAAAGCTGCGCTTGCTGTCATTAAATTGAGGGCAGGAGGAGAAGGGGACGACAGAGGATGAGACCGTTGGATGGCATCACCGACTCCATGGGCATGAATTTGAGCAAGCTCTGGGAGATGGTGGTGGACACGGAGGCCTGGCGTGCTGCAGTCCATGGGGTCGCAGAGTCAGACCCGACAGAGCGACTTTTACTTCACAACCCTCTTGAACAATCGTGAAGAGGTTCATTTGGATCCACCACACAGAAAATGAACAATGAGCCAAAAATAAGAAAAGAGCATGTGGGCACAGACCTTAAATGCATTTTGACAACTGACGACATCGAAAACGATAGAGAAAGAGACTCTCAGAATGGAAAAGAAATTTTTTCTAACCAAGATACACACAAGAAATTCACCTCCAATTGCTACAAACAGCTCACACGTCTCATATCAAAACCACAAAACATCAGAGATAAAAAGGGTCCAAAGATAAAAATACATATTCCTTCCAAGAAGGCATACAGAGGGCCATTCCACTCACGAAAAGTCACTCAGCATCACTAATTATTAGAAGGTACTCAAAGACAATGAGGGATCTCCTCACACCGGTCAGCACGACCATCATCGAGACATTCTACCAAGAACACGTGCTAACAAAGGGCGGAGAAAAAAAGGAAATCCTCCTACACGTTTGCTAGGGAACTAAAGCAGGGCAGGAATTGTGAAAAACAGCAAGGAGCGCCCTTAGAACACTAACCCTCCAGAAAACGTACGACCCAGCAGTCCCACCTGTGGGCTTAGATCCAGAGAAACATCACGATGCGAAATGACACACGCACCCCTGTCTTCAGGACGGCGTGATTGACAAAGGCCACGAAAGCGAATCGACCGAAATGTCTGTCGACAGGAAAATGAAGACAGAGTGGGGCCCACCTCTCCCCTGGAGCACAACTCAGCCACACAGAGGACAGAATAAGGCCACGGAGAGCAGCATGCCCCGACCAAGTGGCCGTCACACACGGGGAGGGAAGGAAGTCAGAGACGGGGAGACAAAGGTCCTGAGATGCCTCCTACACCTGGATTGTAGATATTCAAGCGGACGAACTAATTACACAACAGAGACAGACTCTGAAACTGAGAGAAATTACCTATAAATGTCACACACACACACACACACACACGCACACACACACACACAAGCTGTAATGGGGATGGGGTTATTTCAGAGTTTGGAATGGACATATTCCAGTTCCCATATATGATGTGATGATCAAAAACACCTGCTGAACACCACAGGGAACTCTACTGAACAGACGCTAATTACCTAGACGGGAAAGAGAGCCTGAGACAGAATGGACGGATGTCTGTGTATAAATGAATCAAGTTCCCGCACCCCTGAAACTAACGCAATGCGGGAAAGCAGCCGTGCTCTACCGTAACACACGGGCTTCCCCGGCGGCTCAGAGGGTAGAGGATCCGCCTGCGGTGCGGAGACCCACAAGGCTCAATCCCGGGGTCAGGAAGACCCCAGAAGACCTGCGTTCCATCCCTGGGTCATGGAAAGATCCCCTGGAGAAGTGATTGGCAACCCACTCCAGTATACTTGCCTGGGAAATCCCATGGACAGAGGAGCCTAGACTCTTGAGAGTCCCTTGGACTGCAAGGAGATCCAACCAGTCCATCCTAAAGGAGATCAGTCCTGAGTGTTCATTGGAAGGACTGATGCTAAAGCTGAAACTCCAGTACTTTGGCCACCTGATGCGAAGAGTTGACTCATTGGAAAAGACCCTGATGCTGGGAGGGATTCGGGGCAGGAGGAGAAGGGGACGACAGAGGATGAGATGGCTGGATGGCATCACCGACTGGATGGACATGGGTTTGGGTGGACTCCGGGAGTTGGTGATAGACAGGGAGGCTTGGTGTGCTGCAGTTCGTGGGGTCACAGAGTCGGACACGACCGAGTGACTGAGCTGAACTATATATTTTAGTATAATGAATAATCAACAAAAAGAAAACAGGACCTCATCTACCTGAAGAGCATTTGTTCAACAAAGAAAGCCCTGAACGAAAGAAACAGATAGTGTTCAGACTGCAAAAAAAAAAAAGTATTTGCAAATGAAGACACTCACAAGAAATTCAACTCCAAAACTTATGAGGAGCTCATGCATTTCAATATGACAAACACAGACAACCCAAGAAGGAAAAAAAAAAAAATATATATATATATATATGCCAAAGATCAAAATGGATATCTCGTCCAAGAAGGCATACAGGTTGGCATCAGGCCCATAAAAAGATGCTCAGCATCAGTAATTATTAGAAGCAAATCGAAAGTGCAATGACGCATCCCTTCGAACAGATCAGAATGGCCATCTTCAGAAAGATCTACAAAGATCAAGTGCTGCAAAGGGCAGGCGGCAAGCGGAATCCTCCCGCAGTCTTGGTGGGAAGCTAGACTCGTGCAGCAAACGTGGCAAACGGCATGGAGGTTCCTTACAAAACTTCAGCATCCAGAAACCGTACAATCCAGTAATCCCACCTCTGGGCTCAGATCCAGAAAAAAAGTCATGTTTCAAAATAACACACGCCTTCCTGTTTTCAGGGCAGCACAATGCACATTGGCCAAGACACCGAATCCACCGAAACGTCCCCTGACAGGAAAACAAAGGCAGATCTCTCTGTGCAAGAATACGGCTCACCCGCAGAGCAGAACGGAATAAGGCCGCTGCCAGCAGCCTGGATGGACCGAGTGACTCCGGTACCAAGTGACGGAAGTCAGAGAAAGACAGCTATCATATAACCATGACGGGGGGCTCTGGGTGTTCACACAAACGAACTAATTTACATAACAGAGCCAGACTCTGAAACGGAGTAAAGAAACTTATGTGTGAAAGTTGCTCAGTCGTGTCCAACTCTTTGCGACCCCAAGGACTATACAGTCCATGGGATTCTCCAGGCCAGAATACTAGAGTGAGTGGCCTTTCCCTTCTCCAGGGGATCTTCCTGACCCAGGGATCAAACCCAGGTCTCCCAGCATTGCAGGTGGATTCTTTACCAGCTGAGCCACCAGGGAAGCCCAAGAATCCTGGAGTGGGTAGCCTATCCGTTCTCCAGGGGAATCTTCCCAACCCAGGAATCGAACCGGGGTCTCCAACATTGCAGGAGGATTCTTTACCAGCTGAGCTACCAGGGAAGCTCAAAGGAACTTATGACTACCAAAAAAAAAAAAAATGTTATATGAAAGTGACAAATGAAGGGTTAGGAATGAACATGTACACACTCATATATACAGAATTGATGATCCAAAAGTCTGTGCTGAATTGCACACGGAAGTCACTGAGCATGATGTAACTACCTCTGTGAGAAAAACAAAAACCTAAAAAAGAATAAACCTCTATGTATAACTGAATCAAACTCTGGAATACCTGAAAAAAAAAAAAAAAAAAACCACCAGGTGGAAACTCAACTCTGCTGCTGCTGCTAAGTCGCTTCAGTCGTGTCCAACTCTGTGTGACCCCATAGACGGCAGCCCACCAGGCTCCCCCGTCCCTGGGATTGTCCTGGCAAGAACACTGGAGTGGGTTGCCATTTCCTTCTCCAGTGCATGAAAGTGAAAAGTGAAAGTGAAGTCGCTCAGTCACGTCTGACTCTTAGCAACCCCATGGACTGCAGCCTACCAGGCTCCTCCATCCATGCGGTTTTCCAGGCAAGAGGACTGGAGTGGGGTTCTGAGTATTAGGGAAACGCAAATCAAACCTACAACAGGTAAATCATCTCGCACCGGTCAGAACTGCCATTATCAAAAACTCTGCAAACATTAAGTGTTGGAGAGCTCGTGGAGAAAAAGGAGCCCTCTGCAGTTTTGGTGGGAATGTGTACTTGTCCAGGTATTATGGAAAATGGTATTGAATGTTCTTTAAAAACTAGAGAGAGAGCTATCGCACGATCCTGTGGTCCCGCCGCTGGGGCATACACCTGGAGAAAACCATAATTAGAAAAGACACGCACCCCCCCAGGATTCATCACAACACTATTCTCAACAGCAAAGACATGGAAGCAACCTCAATGTCCATCAACAGAGGAATGGAGAAAGAAGATGTGGTGCATATATAGGGTGGGATATTACTCAGTTGTTACAAAATGAAATCGTGTATATTTGCATAACCGAATCCCTTCACTGTAGAGCGGAAATTAATGGAACATTGTAAATCAACACGACTGCTGTCACATTTCAAGCAACCTAGATGCCCATCGACAGACAAATGAATAAAGACTCTGTGGTACATGTATACGATGGAATATTACTCCGCCACAAAAAGGAACGCCTTTGAGTCAGTTCTAATGAGGTGGAGGAACCTGGAGCCTGTTACACAGAGGGAAGCAAGTCAGAAAAACAAATATCGTATACTGAGACATACATATGGAATCTAGAAAGACGGTACTCGTGAATGCATTTGCAGGGCATCAGTGGAGATGCAGACATACCAGACTTACAGACCCGGGGAGGTAGGGAGAAGGAGAAGGTGGGAGGTACGGAGAGACGTACATCACCATGTGCGATGCAGATAGCCCATGGGAATCTGCGGGATGACTCAGGGAGCTCAAACCGGGGCTCTGGGACAACCTAGAGGGGTGGGAGGTGGGAGGGAGGTGGGAGGGAGGTGGGAGGGAGGTTCAAGAGGGAGGGGACGCAGGCCAACCGATGGCTGATGCATGCGGATGTGTGGCAGAAACCCACACAATTCTGCAAAGGGATTATCCTTCAATGAGAAATACACAAATGTAACTCTCAAGCAGGACGCTATGGGAGTGGGTGGGCGGCGTCACCTGTAGATGGCAGAGAAGAGCTCCTCGGACGGGATCCCGAAGGCTTTCAGATACTGGTTCCTCCCTTCCCTGAAAACGAGGAGGAGACCGTCACTCAGGCCCCGAGACGTCACTGCACTCCGTTCATACGGCCTTGCATTCACAGACCTTACCCTGGCACCACAGACGGCCTCTGCGGGAAACGAGTAACCCAAGACTACTCAGGAATCGCTTTCCACTTTGCAGTTCCGTTCAGTCCAGTCGCTCAGTCGTGTCCGACTCTTTGCGACCCCACGGACTGCAGCACGCCAGGCCTCCCTCTCCATCACCAACTCCCGGAGCTTGCTCAAACCCATGTCCATGGAGTCGGTGATGCCATCCAACCAGCTCATCCTCTGTCGCCCCCTTCTCCTCCCGCCTTCAGTCCTGCCCAGCATCACGGTCTTTGCCAGTGGGTCAGTTTTTCACATCAAATGGCCAAAGTGTTGGAGCTTCAGCATCAGTCCTTGCAGTGACTCTTCCCTGTATTTCTATTATTACTCCATCAGCTCCACCTCACACCATCAGGCATTAGATCCGGGAGTTTGGAGACCCGCGCGCTAAGAAACCTAGATCCGGGAGCTTGGAGACCCGCGCGCATAAGAAACCTAACACGTTGCTTCCTGGCACGCCCGGAAGCCAGCCCGCAGGCGGCCCTGGGGACTCGCGGGCGCGGCTGACACGCACCTGACTGCCTCCGCCAGGTGGCGCCAGCAGACGTAAGCGGTCCTGCCCGCGTACAGCAGCATGTCCCGCTGGGACCTGGGGCTGCCTCTCACCAGGTAGGTGCTGGCGAGCTCCGTGTTTGCATACACAGCTGAAAACAAACAGAAGGGGCGGGGGAATAAAGTTAGACACCCAGGCATCGCCAAGATGCCAACAGTTATGCTGGCAACTTCCTGACTGCAGACGTGATTCTTGCCTGGGACGGTCGGCACCCCGACAGCTGGACCCTCGTCCCGAAGGACCGGCTGGCCTGTGGTGCAGGGGCTGCGTGTCCTGCCTGCCGCTTTCAGCCCTCGTAAATCCCACGGAAAGATCCGATGTAGCAAACGGAAAGGGCCAGCGAGCCCCAGTGTTGCTCAATCCCTCAGTCGCCTCCGACTCTTTGCGACCCCGTAGACGACACGTGATACATGTCCGTGGGGCTCCAATCCTTTGGCCTTACCTGCTGCAAAGAACTGACTCCTTGGAAAAGACCCTGATGCTGGGAAAGATTAAGGGTGGGAGGAGAAGGGGACGACAGAGGGTGAGATGGTTGGATGGCATCACGGACTCGATGGACATGAGTTGGAGCAAATTCTAGATGGAGGAGGACAGGGAAGCCTGGCGTGCTGCTGTCTATGGGGTCGCAAAGAGTGGGACACGACGGAGCGACTGGACTGCACTGAATGCGCTCACTGTTTCTGCCCAATCTGTACCTGCCGAATGCTTGCGGGGCTCCAAGGGGTCCCCAGGGCAACAGCGTTGCAGCCGGAGGTCCTGTAACCTGGTCTCTGAGCCGAGCATCCCAGCGTCTCCAGCCCGGCAGGTTAGCCCACATCCTGATGTGCCTACCCGAGGGTCTGCAGGTACAGCAGGCTCCTCCCGCCCCCAGGAGCTTCCCCTTGAACGTCCGCCATCCTCCGCAGGTGTGTCCTGGCTGGACCGCAGCCCGCGCTGGGGGTGCCAGTGGGGGAAAGGGAGGGGGCTGCAAAGCTTACTCACAGGGTGTGACTGCTTGATTCCCAAGCCCACAGCCATCTGAGTACCGTCAACCCCCAAACAACGTCCTCCTGTTCAAGTTAACTCACTTTCTCTGTTTGCACCCCATAAATCCAACGGGGACGCAAGTCCTTGCTTCAAGGAGAAAGCCCATCACCCACCTCTACCACTGCCCTCCCACCCACCCCTATTCTGCCAGGCAGTGGTCCCTACACTTTGCAATTTCACAGATTCTCAAGATTCTAAAAAAAAAAAAATCTAAGTGACTGATATAGGGCTTACAATTTTTAATTTTGCAAAGAAGGGGCATTAAAAGTAAAAACTGGCAAGGACCATCTTCTGTAAGAGGAAAGCAGCTTCAATACCAAAACAAGAATATGATCTTAACACAAAGGGCAACCCTTGAAAAGAAGCAGTTGAGCATGATGGAAAAATTACTCCCGTGTAACTTTTCGGTCACATTTCTGTCTCGTTGCTTGGATATTTCATCAGGGTTTCAGTGCAAACACCAGCCTCTGGAAACTTCCTGATCCACAGTCAGCAAATGACAACCCGAATTTGGTACCCGGTTTTGGCCATCTGTTTTTGCCAATAAAGCTTTATTGGAACCTTGTTCCGTCAACCTGTTCTGCTAAAGAGCTTTATTGTAACTCTGTTTCACCGCCTGTCTGTTCTATAAAGCTTTACTGGAACCCTGTTCCACCACCTGTGTTGACAATAAAGCTTTATTGTCACCCTGTTCCACCACCTGTGTTGACAATAAAGCTTTATTGGAACCTTGTTCCAGCATCTGTTTGGTCAATAAAGCTTTATTGGAACCTTGTTCCACCACCTGTCTGGCTAATAAAGCTTTATTGGTACCATGTTCTACCCCCTGCCTGGCCCATAAAGCTTTACTGGAACCCTGTTCCACCACCTGTTTGATCAATAAAGCTTTATTGGAACCCTGTTCCAACACCTGTTTAGTCAATAAACCTTTATTGGATCTTTGTTCCACCACCTGTCTGGCCAATAAAGTTTTATTAGGATCAGCCCCGCCCATCTGTCTGTCTCCAGCAGCTCTGATGCTCCAAAGGCAGAGATGAGTGTCATCTGCAGAGACCTCGTGGCCGGCCTTCCAGGCTGAGAAGACTTACTCTGTGGCTCTTTCCAGAAAAATAAAACAGAAAACTGTGCTGAGAGTGCACCTTTAAAACGCCTTCTTCCAAACAGCCAGGGTGCTTACCTTTTCCTCCCCTCACATCGGCTTGCAGCAGCTTCAGGGACACACAGGTGTTCAGTAGCAGCTCTGTCCCCTGGGGGCTGGAGCCCAGATGTGAAGACACTGCTGCTGAGTCCAGGGGCTCCAGGGCCTCTGCCAGGAGCTCAAACACCCCCAGCTCACAGGCAGCAAAGAGAACCTCGGGGCAATGAAGACAGAGTCAGCTTTAGTTCTCCGAGGACTCACACTCTTCAGGAGGGTGAGTCAGACAGAGAAGGGAAAATATCATCCGACATCCCTTACATGTGGGATCTGTAAAGAAATGACACAACCCAACTTACAGAATAGAAAGACTCACAGACTTAGAAAATGAACTTATGGTTGGTGGCAGAAAGGATGGTCAGGGAGTCTGGGATGGACATGGACACACTGCTGTATTTAACATGGAGAACCAGCAAGGACCTGCTGGACAGCACAGGGAGTTCTGCTCAGTGTCGTGTGGCAGCCTGGGTGGGAGGGGAGCTGGGGGAGAATGGATACATGTACATGTCTGGCTGAGTCCCTTTGCTGTCCACCAGAAACCATCACAGCATTGTTCATTGACTATGCTATGCTAAGTCACTTCAGTCGTGTCTGACTCTGTGTGACCCCATAGACGGTAGCCTACCAGGCTCCCCTGTCCCTGGGATTCTCCAGGCAAGAACACTGGAGTGGGGTGCCATTGCCTTCTCCGGTTCATTGGCTATACCCCAGTATAAAATTAAATGTTTACATTAAAATGGCCATATCCATTCCTGTTCTGTTAAGACGGTATTAACTCTTATTCTGTAAAGATTGTATCTACTCTTCTTAAGGTTTTATTAGTTGTTATCCTTAATAGGTCGCTCCAAGTCCTACTATATTAAGATTGTATTAAGCTTTATCCTCTTAAGATGGTATCAGCTCTTGCAGTGAGCTCAATATTAACTCTAATTATATTAAGTTGTAATGACTCTTGTTCTATTGAGATGTCATGAACAGTCCATTAAGAGTGCATTCAGATTTTTTTCTATTAGGATTTTATTGACTCTCCTTGTACGAAGGTCGTATTCAGCCGTATTCTATTAACGCGGAATCAGTTCTCACCCTGTTAAAGTTGTGTTGATTCTTGTTCAGTGAAGTTGGCATGATCTCTTACCCTGCTATGATTATACCAGCGCCTATATTCAGGTTTTATTCACTCCCTATTCCTGGGTTTCAGCAGACAAGCGCATCTGGGGTTTCCCTGGTGGCTCAGACAGGAAAGAGTCTGCCTGACAATGCCGGAGACCCGAGTTTGATCCCTGGGTCGGGAAGATCCCCTGGAGGAGAAAATGGCAACTCACTCCAGCATTCTTGCCTGGAGAATCCCATGGGCAGAGGAGCCTGGCGGGCTGCAGTCCATGGGGTTGCAGAGTCGGACACGACTAAGTGACTGACACTTACCCTGCAGTGATTGTATAAGCGCTGTGCTCGGGTCTCGTTCACTCTCTATGTAAAAACATTTCATGAACTCCTATTCCAAGTGGTCGTAGTACATTTTCTTGCCTTAACGTTGGGTGCAGTCTTATTCTATTGAGATATTATAAACGCTCACTCCATCGAGGTTGCACTCAGGTTTTTTTCCATTCATATTTCATTAACTCTCCTCGTACGCAGGTTGTCTTCAGTCACATTCTATTAAGATGGTTTCAGCTCTTGTTCTGTTAACGGGGTATTGACTCTCATTCTGTAAGGCTGGAGGACGTTTTATTCTCTGAAAGTTGGGTGCGCTCTCGTTCTATCGAGGTTTTATCAATTTCCTCCTGAGGTTGCATTAAGTTTTATCCAATTAATATAGCGTTCGCTTTCTACTGAGGTTGTATTAACTCTAATTATAGTAAAGTTGCAATCCCTCTTGTCTGAGATGTTTTGAACCCATCCTACTAAGGTCGTATTCATATTTTATTCTATTGAGTTTTTTAAATTATTTTTACTTATATTTCTTAGTCTCCACCAGGTCTTAGTCGTGGCACGTGGGGTCTAGCTCCCTGACCGGGGGTCGAACCCGGGGCCCCTGCGTTGGGAACTCAAGAGTCTTAGTCACTGAGCCCTCAGGGACGTCCTTCTACTGAGTTTTACTCAGTCTCCCATTCCACTCAGGTTGTATTTACATTTATTCTCTTAACACTGGATTCACTCTCGTTCTATTGAAATATTTAAAGTTAATTTTACAGCAGTAGCTTTACAATGTTGTATTAGTCTCTGCTGGGCAGCAAAGGGAATCAGCCATCGTTTATACATATATCCCCTCTTATTTTGGAATTTCCTTCCCATGTAGGTCAGCACAGTGGAGAAGGCGATGGCACCCCACTCCAGTGTTCTTGCCTGGAGAATCCCAGGGACGGGGGAGCCTGATGGGCTGCCGTCTGTGGGGTCGCACAGAGTCGGACACGACTGAAGCGACTTAGCAGCAGCAGGTCAGCACAGAAGTCTGAGTAGAGTTCCTGAGCTGTACAGCAGGTTCTCATCCGTCCTGTTTTATACACACGATCAACAGTGTGTGTATATGTCTCAATCCCAGCCTCCCAACCCACCCACGATTTTATTAAGTCTGTTTGTTCTGCTGAGGTCCTATTCAGTTTTATCCTCAACGCCGGATTCACCTTTTTTCTATTGAGATGTTATTTCTTAATACTCGGTTTATATTAAGTTTTATTCTAATAAGATTGTATGCACTCCTGTTTCACTAACACAGTGAAAAAAGGGTTAGTAAGTCATGTCTGACTCATTTTTGACCCCATGGGCTGTAGCCCCCCAGGCCTCTCTGCCCACAGGATTCTCCAGGCAAGAATCCTGGAGCGGGTTGCCATTTCCTCCTCCGGGGGGTCTTCCCGACCCAGGTGTGGAACCTGGACCTCCTGCGTTGCAGGCAGATCTTTACCAAATGAGCTACCAGGGAAGCCCCTACAACTGTCGTTCTGAGACGCCCACTCCGTGAGGGCCAACACATCCCTAGAAGGGCCCCCAGGCCCCGATGGCCAAGCTTCTGCCCGTGGACTCGCCCAGAGTCCCAGCGCACCCTCGCGCCCCCCGGAGGAGACCGCGTCCTCGCTCAGCACTGAGTGCCTGTTGTCCTCCTCACCTCCGGCAACAGAACCTCAGCCGGTGGAGCCTCTTCCTACCTGGGAGACCATGAAGCCGTTGGCGTATTCCTTCAGGAGACTGTAGCCCTCACCCTCCTGGGAGCACATCTTCCTTCTGGGCCGGTCTGGCTTGGAGGGACCCCGGCTATCTTAGCTTTGGGCTTCACCAGTCTATGAGCAACCTGGGCAGATGGCCAGCATGTCACTACTGACCCTGTAAGCTGGACGCCGGGAGCGAGCCCAGATGGATTGTTCTAGGAGATTCCATTAACCTGGTGAAGGCGGATTGAGAGAGCTTACGATGGGACCCCTGGGGCTTCTGTTCACACCTTCTTATCTCTGATGAAGCACACAGCCCGAAATCGCCTGTCACCCCAGCCCCCTCCCATCCTTGTACCATCAGCGGTGCAACTGGTCCCAAACCCACATGCCCACGTAATCACTAGGGATGATGACTCACTGCATGGACTGAACAGTCTCTGGCCCTTCATTTCGGCGGGTGGTGGGGGGTGGGGGAGGGTGGGTCTTGGGTGCAGCCATAACAAATGACCACAGAATGTGGGATTAAAACCACAGAATCTGTGCTCCCCAGTTCTGGGGACCAGATGTGTGAGCTCAAGGGGTCCCAGGGCTGAGCTCCATCCAGAGGCTCCAGGGAAGAGTCCTTCCTGCCTAGTCCAGCTTTCTGGGAGCTCCAGGCGTCCATCCCTGGGCTGGAGGCCGCCTCCCTCCAGTCTCTGCCTCCATCTCCCCCATGGCTTCTCCTCTGTGTCCCTGTCTCTCCTCTTCTGTGTCTTATTAAAGACCCCTGTCCTTGGGTTTAGGGGCCACCCCCATTCAGGAAGGACCTCATCTCAGATCTTTCACTCCATCAGGTATGCAGAGAACCTTTGGTCCAAACAAGGCCAGGTTCTCAGGTTCTGGGGGTGAGGACGTGGACAGCTGTTTGGGGACCGTGATTCAGCCTCAATACACAGGGGTGGTCAATGCATCCGCGTTTATCACGGGTGGATCGGCAGTGGCATTTCAATCGCCAGGAACCGTGGTGAGCCATGCTGTTGTGGGAGGAAGCCCAGAACCTGCCCTAAAGCTGCTGTCCTGCCTTGAGCCACTACAGCCCCACTGGGGATACGCTCTTTCTTTCCCAGCCATCTCTGCTGACGCTCAGCTTCATGGAGCCCAGATGGGTGCTTCAGCTTTCCACCCCCCACCCCCCAGCCACACAGCCTCCCCTGACCCCGGCAAGCACAACCTCCGTGTCGCTGACCACGCTGTACCTCATGCCCTGTTTCTGGGGCACACGCTGCTGGGAGAAGGGGCTGGGGGAAAGCTCCAACTATGAACCAATGCTGTGCCTCAGAGAGGTCCTCTGTGCCTTCGTGGCTGGGCAAGCGAGGGTTCCCATAAAGCTTTATTGATGAGAAAAAAGGTGGGTGGAACAGATACCAATAAAGCTTTATTGACCAGAGAGGTGTTAGAACAAGGTGCCAATAAAGCTTTATTGACAAAAAAGGTGGTGGAACAGATACCAATAAAGCTTTATTGACCAGAGAGGTGTTAGAACAAGGTTCCAATAAAGCTTTATTGACAAAAAGGTGGTGGAACAGATACCAGTAAAGCAATACTGACCACACAGGTGATGGAACAAGGTTCCAATAAAGCCTTGTTAACCGGACAGGTGGTAGGTAGACAGGGTTTCGATAAAGGTTTATTGGCAGAAAGCCTAACGGGGAAGGCCATGGGGGGATCCTCAGGAGGGACCCCCAGGGGGATTAACTGGATGGATGGCTGGTGATGGATAGGTGGATAGATGGATAGTGGGTGGTTTGACAAATGGATAAACAGCATGGGTTCCACGCACACAGTGGAATATGACGCAGCCTTGAAAAGGAGCGAAGCTCTGACAGGCTGCAATGTGGGTGGGCCCTGAGCACACGATGCTCAGTGAGCGAGGCAGACAGAAGGACGCTCGGTGTGTGACTCCATTGATCGAAAACACCACAACAGGCAGATCACAGAGACAGCAAGTGGGCTTGGTGCGCAGGGATGGGAGGAAGAGGCTGAGGAGTGACTTTTAATGGGGACGGGGTCTCCTTGGTGGGTTGGGAATGTGATGTGATAGGCGTGATGTCTCCACAGCACTGTGAAAGGCCTCAGACCTTGCGAGCTCACTTAACACAGTTTTACGTTATGTGCATTTTTGTTGCTCAGTTGCTCAGTCGTGTCTGACTCTGCAACCCCATGGATTGCAGCACGCCAGGCCTCCCTGTCCATCACCAACTCCCAGAGCTCGCTCAAACTCATGTCCATCGAGTCGGTGGTGCCATCCAGCCATCTCATCCTCTGTTGTCCCCTTCTCCTCCTGCCCTCAATCTTTCCCAGCATCAGGGTCTTTTCCAATGAGTCAGCTCTTCGAATCAGGCAGCCAGAGTATTGGAGCTGCAGCTTCAGCATCAGTCCTTCCAGTGAGTATTCAGGGTTAATGTCCTTTAGGATTGACCGGTTTGGTCTTGCTGTCCCAGGGACTCGCAACATTTTAATGCAATATTGACCATTTTCCTTGAATAAAAACCTAAGAAGAGGTGTTTTGGCTTCTACTTTTGATTTCTCCTTTCCCTGGGAGGATCACTTGGTGTAATGACTGGACAAAACTGCACAGAGTTAAAGCCAACCTCCTGACCGTGGGTGGTGGTGAAGGAGAGGGCACCTTTATTACAGCAGGTGCTGGACGGGGGCTGGACAGGTGTGGGCGGGTGCTCAAAAAAGGCAAACTCCCCCCGAAGGCTTTCAGTCAACTTCTTTAGAAGGCCACGTGGTGCCCGAGGGCCATCGGGGAACGTCTGTGATCAGCTGGTGCAGGGCTGCTCGATTCACAGTGAGAAAATGTCCAAGCTGGGGTCATGGGGTGGGGGTGGAGCAGGGGTGGAAGGTTCTCAGCCATCAGTCCTCAGGCGCCAGTCTTCTAGGGCTCCTTGCTCCTCGGGTGGTTAATTTCAGCCACCTGGTGGTGATTTCAGCATCTGCAAAACAATTCCGGACGAGTGCATCAGAAAAGGTTAGCCGTGAACTTTAGGGAGGAAGTGAATCGGAGGGCGCGGGGGATGGGGTCTCTTCCTGCAAAGGCGCCTTAGGGTCCTGCTCGGTTACAAGGATTTCCTGGGCGCTTTGGGCTTTGTCAACGTTTCAGTCCAGCTCAGACTGCAGCACGCTAGGCTCCCTGTTCATCACCAACTCCCAGAGTTTACTCAAACTCATGTCCATTGAGTCGGTGATGCCATCCAACCATCTCATCCTCTGTTGTCCCTTCTCCTCCTGCCTTCAATCATTCCCAGTATCAGAGTCTTTTCCAGTGAGTCAGCTCTTCGCATCAGGTGGTCAAAGGATTGGAGTTTCAGCTTCAGCATCAGTCCTTCCAGTGAATATTCAGGACTGATTTCCTTTAGGATGGACTGGTTGGATCTCCTTGCAGCCCAGGGGACTCCCAAGAGTCTTCTTGTAATCCCCAGACATCGGGCAGCCCCGCCCTCTTGGGCCAAGTGCAAAAGATGAGGGTGGCATGGCCCCGCCCTCCTGCCCCCAGGCTCCCCGCACGTCCCCCGATCCAGGCTCAGACGATACCATCTTCCTACGTCCACCAGTCCCCAGCGCTCTGTGACCCTCCAGTTACTCGTAATGTGGCCACGCGTTCTGGGAAACATTTTTCAGAAGGACAGTGCAGATGGTGGAGTGCAGTTTATTACACGGAGGGCCAAGGCAGAGTCTCCTCCTAGCCAAGGACCCTGACCAGCTTTTCTGAAAAACCTTATATACCCTAAGCATCCGTGCCCAAACCCACCTCCCCAAATTCCCTGAAACTAGTCTGATGAAGGAAGAAGATGCAACCAAAGTTAACCCGTGATTCGTATGCCTTAAGCCGAGGTGGTTAACAGTGGACAATTATCAATAGGCCTGTGGTCATACCCCAATAAGCAGAATAGAATGTATGATTCTATTTAGTCACACAGATAATTAGGGTATTCTTTTAGACGACTGAGAGTCTAGGTACGAATCCTGGGGTTCTTCCATCTGGGGGTCTGGTTTTCCAGTTGGTTGTTGTTTCCATAGATAGTGCATAGAGCTCAAAGTCCACAGTCCAGCCGGAAATGGAGTCCTGCTCTCAAGACGGAGCCTGTTCTGTGTTTCCTCCTTTGGAAATAAATCCGTAGGGGTTTTCTGGGGAGCGTGTGACAAATGGCCACGAGCTGGGGACTTAAATAAGAAACACTCATCATGCACGCTTCTGCCCGGTCGTGTCCGACTCTTTTGCGACCCCGTGGACTGTAACCATCCAGGCTCCTCTGTCCATGGCAATTTCCCCTGTAGCTCAGATGGTAAAGAACCTGCTTGCCATGCAGGAGACCCGGGTTCAAAGAATGAGTGAGCGACTTGGAGTTTCACTTGCAGCAGGACAGGGGCCCTTCCCTGGTGATTCACTGATAAAGGATACACCTGCAAAGCAGGAGATGTGGGTTTGATCCCTGGGTTGGGAAGGTCCCCTGGAGAAGGAAATGGCAACCCACTCCAGTGTTCTTGCCTGGGGAATCCCATGGACAGAGGACCCCGGTGGGCTACGTCCATGGGGCCGCAGAGAGTCAGACACGACTGAATGGCTAACACACGTACTGGAGTGGGTTGCCATTTCCTTCCAGGGGATCTTCCCCACCCAGGGATGGAAACTCGTCTCCTTTGTTCCCGGCATTGCAGGCAGATTTTTTTTTTTTTTTTTTACTAGCCGAGCCAGTGGGGAAACGAAGAGATGCTCACGCTCCCCTAAGAGTGAAGATTGCGCAGGCCACAATTCACACCCAGTGCAGCCAAATAAATAAATGTTACTTAAAAATCCGTACGTTGATTCCTGCAGGGCCCCTGCGGTAGGAAGTAGGAATGTGGAGTTTCTTCAAAGTTACCCCGTGAACTGAGGGCACTCACGTGAAAAGGAGGCCAGGGTGTCCCAGGGCTGAGCTCCCTGCAGAGGCTCCGGGGGAGGGTCCTCCCCGCCTCTTCCAGCTTCTGGGGCTCCAGGCGTCCATCCCTGGGCTGGTGGCCGCCTCCCTCCCGTCTGCCTGCGTCTCCACGTGGCTTCTCCTCTGTGTCCGTGTCTCTCCTCTTCTGTGTCCTATAAGGATCCTGTCATGGGGTTTAGGGCCACCCCCAGCCAGGAGGACCTCATCTCAGACCTTGCTTTTATCACACCTGCAGAGACCCAAGGTTCCAGGAATTTTAGGGGAACAGTCTTCAACCCAGAGCAACATCCCAGTTTCAGAGATGTTAGATGTTTTTGTTTTCTTTTTTTTTCTATGTTTTGCACCCACAGTACATGGGGTCTTAGTTCCCCGATCAGGGATTGAACCTGTGTCTTCTGTAGTGGAAACTACACTGCCAGTCAAGTGTCTTAAAAGTTCTTTTTTTTTTTTTTTAATCTGCATTTTGGAGTTGATGCAACCATTTCTCATGTAATGACTGGTGGTTTAGTCACTAAGTCATGTCTCACTCTTTGTGACCCCATGGACTGTCAGCTGCCTGAGTCCTCTGTCCGTGGGATTCTCCAGGCAAGATTACTGGAGTGGGTTGCCATGCCCTCCTCCAGGGGGATCTTCCGACCTACGGATCGAACTTGGGTCTCCAGCACTGACAAGTGGACTCTTTATTGACCGAACCACCCAATGACTAGCTCGTGTTGAATCTTTGATTTTACACATCGGACCTGGAGTGTTTTAAAAGCCAAAAACCTGATTTCCTGATTCAGGGGATCCAAGCTGGCCCATTTGAATGCAGAGTTCCAAAGAATAGCAAGAGAGATCAAGAAACCTTCCTCAGCAATCAATGCAAAGAAATAGAGGAAACCACAGAGTGGGAAAGACTAGAGATCTCTCCAAGAAAATCAGAGATACCAAGGGAACATTCATGCAAAGATGGGCTCGATAAAGGACAGAAATGGTATGGACCTAACAGAAGCAGAAGATATTAAGAAGAGGTGGCAGGAATACACAGAAGAACTGTACAAAAAAGATCTTCACGACCCAGATAAGTGATCACTGACCTAGAACCAGACATCCTGGAATGTGAAGTCAGGTGGGCCTTAGGAAGCATCACTATGAACAAAGCTAGTGGAGGTGATGGAATTCCAGTGAGCTGTTTCAAATCCTGAAAGATGATGCTGTGAAAGTGCTGCACTCAATATGTCAGCAATTTTGGAAAACTTGCAGTGGCCACAGGACTGGAAAAGGTCAGTTTTCATTCCAATCCCAAAGAAAGGCAATGCCAAAGAATGCTCAAACTACCGCACAATTGCACTCATCTCACACGCTAGTAAAGTAATGCTCAAAATTCTCCAAGCCAGGCTTCTGCAATATGTGAACGTGAAATTCCAGAGTTCAAGGTGGTTTTAGAAAAGCAGAGGAACCAGAGATCAAATTGCCAACATCCGCTGGATCATTGAAAAAGCGAGAAGTTCCAGAAAAACATCTATTTCTACTTTATTGACTATGCCAAAGCCTTTGACTGTGTGGATCAATAAATTGTGGAAAATTCTGAAAGAATGGGAATACCAGACCACCTGACCTGCCTCTTGAGAAACCTGTATGTAGGTCAGGAAGCAACAATTAGAACTGGACATGGAACAACAGACTGGTTCCAAATAGGAAAAGGAGTCCGTCAAGGCTGTATATTTCACCCTGTTTATTTAACTTAATGCAGAGTACATCATGAGAAACGCTGGGCTGGAAGAAGCACAAGCTGGAATCAAGATTGCCAGGAGAAATATCAATAACCTCAGATATGCAGATGACACCACCCTTATGGCAGAAAGTGAAGAACTAAAGAGCCTCTTTATGAAAGTGAAAAAGGAGAGTGAAAAAGTTGGCTTAAAGCTCACATTGAGAAAACTAAGACATGGCATCTGGTCCCATCACTTCATGGGAATAGATGGGGAAACAGTGGAACAGTGTCAGACTTTATTTTTGGGCTCCAAAATCACTGCAGATGGTGATTGCAGCCATGAAATTAAAAGACGCTTGCTCCTTGGAAGGAAAGTTATGACCAACCTAGACAGCATATTAAAAAACAGAGACATTACTTTGCAACAAAGGTTCTGTCTAGTAAGGCTATGGTTTTCCAGTGGTCATGTATGGATGTGAGAGTTGGACTGTAAAGAAAGCTGAGCACAAAGAATTGTGCTTTTGAACTGTGGTGTTGGAGAAGACTCTTGAGAGTCCCTTGGACTGCAAGGAGATCCAACCAGTCCATTCTAAAGGAGATCAGTCTGGGTGTTCATTGGAAGGACTGATGTGAAGCTGAAATCCAATACTTTGGCCACCTGATGTGAAGAGGTGACTCATTGGAAAAGACCCTGATGCTGGGAAAGAATGAGGGCAGAGGAGAAGGGGACGACAGAGGATGAGATGGTTGGATAGCATCCCTGACTCATAGACATGAGTTTGAGTGAACTCCGGAGTTGGTGATGGACAGGGAGGCCTGGCGTGCTGCGGTTCATGGGGTCGCAAAGATTCAGACACGACTGAGCAACTGAACTGAAACTGAAGCTGGCCCAGGGGCAGGTCTCTGAACGGCCCCTCCCCCAGGCAACTTGCCCTTGCCGTCAAGATTGAGAATTCGGGCAGAAAAACATCCTGTTCCTTCAAGTCCCATCATGGGTCCTGAGATCGGAGACTGTGGCCGACAGGAGGGTGACCGTCCATCTGGAGAATAAGATGTGCTGATGGTCAAATAGTCAGAGGCTCTGAGTCCATGGATCCAGTCCCCATCCTTCCTTAGTTGCAGTTCAGTCACTCAGTCGTGTCGGACTCTTTGCGACCCCATGAATTGCAGCGCACCAGGCCTCCTTGTCCATCACCAACTCCCGGAGCTTGCTCAAACTCATGTCCGTCGAGTCGGTGATGCCATCCAACCATCTCATCCTGTGTCGCCCCCTTCTCCTCCCGCCTTCAGTCTTTCCCAGCATCAGGGTCTTTTCCAATGAGTCAGATCTTTGCAGAATTTCTTGTCTGGCCTCTGATCTGTTCAGTCAGTTCAGTCGCTCAGTCATGGTCCGACTCTTTGCAACCCATGGACTGCAGCACGCCAGGCCCCCTGTCCATCACCAACTCCCAGAGCTTGCTCAAACTCATGTCCATCTTGTCAGGGATGCCATCCAAGCATCTCATCCTCTGTCATCCCTGATTAGTTTCCATTGATTAAGGAGGCCAGGAAACCCTGGTTAACACTTTCTGCTCCTGGAAGAGTGAATCCAAGCTCCGACCTTGAATTTCAGGGTTCAGTCTCAGGTCGTGCTGATCCTCTTAAACCTCCATCTCATCACTAAACTAATCGCCTTAAGTGAAGATCCGGGATTGATTCCGCAGCCTCAGGGGAGCTGGCTGAGAAAGGGCTGCCGCGGTTTAATCAAGCAAATGCACTCAGTGGCCAGTCGTTCTGTCCCCCCTGGGGGTCCCCTCCTGAGGATCCCCCATGGCCTTCCCCCGTTAGGCTTTCTGCCAAATAAACTTTATCGAACCCTGTTCCCTACCACCTGTCGGTTAACAAGGCCTTTTTGGAACCTGTTCCATCAACTGTGTGGTTCAGTATTGCTTTACCTGGTATCTGTTCCACCACCTTTTTTGTCAATAAAGCTTTATTGGACCTTGTTCTAACACCTCTCTGGTCAATAAAGCTTATTGGTATCTGTTCCAGCCACCCTTTTTGTCAATAAAGGCTTATTGGCCACCTGTTCTAACACCTCTCTGGTCCAATAAAGCTTTATTGGTTCTGTCCACCACCTTTTTTTCTCATGCAATAAAGCTTTATGCGGAACTACTTCGCTTGCCCCAGCCAAGGCGAAGCACAGAGGACCTCTCTGAGGCACATGCATTGGTTCATGAGTTGGAGCTTTCCCCCAGCCCCTTCTCCAGCACGCGTGTGCCCAGTATAACAGCGGCCATTGAGGTACAGTGTTGCGTTTGTCAGAGGAGCTGACGGAGGTTGTGGCTTAGCCAGGGGTTCAGGGGAGGCTGTGTTGCTGGGGTGCGTGGGTTTGTGTAACGCTAGAAAGGCACGTACCATTTCACTGGGCTCAAATTGAAAGCTGAGCGTCAGAGATGGCTGGAGAAAGAAAGGCGTATCCCCAGTGGGGCTGGTAGTGGCTCAAGGCAAGGACCAGCAGCTTAGGGCAGGTTCTGGGGCTTCCCTCCCAGGGACAGCAAACATGGCTTCACGCACGGTTCCTGGCCGATTGAAAATGCCACTCCGATCAACCGTGATAAACGCGGATGCATTGACCACCCTGGTGTATGAGGCTGAATCACGGGTCCCCAAACAGCTGTCCAGTTCCTCACGCCCCAGAACCTGAGAACCGGCCTTGTTTTGGACAAGTTTTCTGCCATACCTATGGATGTGAAAGATTGGATTGAGGTCCTTCCTGAATGGGGTGGCCTCTAACCGAAGGAGGGTGCTTTATAAGTAACACAAGAGGAGAGACATGGGACAAGCAGAGAGGAAACCATCGGGAGATGGAGGCAGAGACTGGAGGAGCTGCGCTCCAGCCTCCAGGGTTTCGGCGCTCTGGAGCTCCCGAGCTGGACTAGGCAGGAAGGACCCTTCTCGGTCAGCTTGGATGGAGCTCAGCACCTCGGACCCTGAGCTCACACATCTGGTCCCCAAGAACTGGGGGAGCAAACAGATGTCTGTGGTTTTATTCCCACCATTTCTGTCGCTATATTGTAATGGCTGCAACGCCCACGACCCCCTCCCCCACCCCCCCACACCCGCCAAACATGAAGGGCCCAAGACTGTTTAGTCATGCAGTGAGTCTCAATCCCTAGTGATTGTGGGCATGTGGGTTTGGGACCACGTCACTGCTCGATGGTACAAGGATGGGAGGGGGCTGGAGGTGAACAGGCGATTTTCCGGGGCGGTGTGCTCATCCAGAGATAGAAGGGTGTGAACAGAAGCCCAGGGTCCCCTCGGTAAGCTCGTCTCATCCTTCCCAGTTAATGGAATCTCCTAGAACAATCCGTCTTGGGCTTCGCTCCCCCAGGCGTCCAGTACAGGGTCAGTAGTACATGTGGCCATCTGCCCAGGTGCTCATGACTGGTGAGCCAAGCTAAATAGCCGGGGTCCTCAAGCCAACGCGGCCAGAACGGAAGATGTGCTCCCAGGGGGTGAGGGCTTTACAGTCTCTGAAGGAAATACGGCCAAGGCTTCATGGCTCCAGGTAGGAAGAGGCTCCACCGGCTGAGTTCTGTTGCGGGAGGTGAGAGGACCAATCAGCAATGAGTGCTGGCGAGACCGGGTCTTCCTCCAAGGGGGCGCAGGGTGCGCTGGGACTCTGGGCCGAGTCCACGGCCAGAACTTTGGCCCATCGGGCCTGGGGCCCTTTAGGGATGGTGTTTGCCGCTCACCGGAGATGGCGTCTAGAACGACAGTTGTAGGGGCTTCCCTGGTAGCATTGGTAGATCTCTCAACCAGGGTCCGTCACTGTAGAGACCCCGGGAGAGTCGCCGCACTTGCATCCAGGATCGGTGTTCACCTGCGGCACATCCCCTCCGTCGCCAGAGATCGCCTGGGGGGCTAGCCCATGGGGTCAAAATTGAGTCAGAACATGACTTAACTAACCTTTTTTTCCAATGTGTTAGTAGACAGGTGCATACCCATCTTATTATGCCATACAAAATATTAAGAACAGTATAAAGCGAACATAACACGCATAGAAAAAGGTGTGACAATCCAGGCCGGCTTAGAGGATAAAACTGAAATAGGACGCTCAGGAGCAAAGACGGACTTAAAGTGAAACCAATCGGGTGCGGTGGGTTGGGAGGTGGATTGGACATATAACACACACTGTTGATCGTGTGTATAAAAGGACGGCATGAGACCTGTCTGTACAGCTGAGGAACTCTAACTCCAGACTTCTGTGCTTGACCTGCTGCTGCTAATCGCTTCAGTCGTGTCTCCCGACTCTGTGCGATTCTCTCCACAGACCGGCAAGTCCATCAGGCTCCCCCGTCCCTGGGAATTCTCCAGGCAGAACACTGGAGTGGGGTGCATCGCCTTCTCACACTGTGCTGAACCTACATGGAAGGAAATTCCAAAATAAGAGGGGATATATGTTTAAACGAATGGCTGATTCCCTTTGCTGCCCAGCAGAGACCTAATACAACATTGTAAAGCTACTGCTGTAAGGAATTAACTTTAAATTATTTTCAAATAGAACGAGAGTGAATCCAGTTGTTAAAGAAGAATAAATGTAAATACAAACCAGTGGAATGGGAGAGCTAGAGTAAACTCAGTAGAAGGAACGTCCCTGAGGGATCAGTGACTAAGACTCTTGGTCCCACGCAGGGGCCCCGGGTTCGACCCCCGGTCAGGGAGCTCCGACCCCAACGTGCCAAGCGGAACTAAGACCTGGTGGAGACTAAGAAATATAAGTAAAAAATAATTTTAAAAAAACTCAATAGAATAAAATATGAATAGCGACTTAGTAGGATGGGTTCAAAACATCTCAGAACAAGAGGGATGCAACTTTACTATGTAGCTATTGTATTTGTTAGTTAATCAACACTCAGTAATGAAGAGCGAACGCTATATTATTGGATAAAACTTAATGCAACCTCAGGAGGAAATTGATAAAACCTCGGATAGAACGAGAGCGCACCCAACTTTCAGAGAATAAACGTCCTCCGACGCCTTAATTCTCTTAGAACTGCAGTAGTATCCAATGACCATTTCTACCCGTTAACTTAGAACTAAGGAGCTGAAAACCATCTTAATAGAATGGTGACTGAGACAACCTGCGTACGAAGAGAGTTAATGAAATATGAAAATGGAAAAACCTGAGGTGCAAACCTCGATGGGTGAGCGTTTATATCTCAATAGAATAACTGCACCCAGACGTAAGAAGAAAATGTATTACTACGACTCTATTTGTGTATTTAGGAGTTCTTATTGCACATGTTATATATTTACATAGAGAGTGAACGAGACCCGGATGGCTCACAGCAGCTTATACAGTGCGTTCTACTGAAGGGTAAGGTGTCAGTCACTTACGATTCGATGTCCGATTCTATTCTGCAAACGTTGTTCCATTGGACTGGACCATGGCCCGCCAGGGGCTACGACTCCTCATGCCGATGAGGATTCTGGCCATGTGCAAGATTGCATGGAGATGAGTTGATATATTCTCAACCTACTCAGGGGATCAGTATTACCCAGGACCAAGCGTTCAAACTCTGGGTCTCCGCGCATTGATCTAGGCAAGACTATTTCCTGTCTAAAGCGACAGCTGGGTGTATACCCTTCCAGAGTGGCGCTTGTCTGCTTAGAAACCTCTTCTATGGTGTAGGAGTTTTGAATAAAGCTCTGAATATACGGCGACTCGGATATAATGGCTATATAGCAATGGGTTTATAATATAGTTTTCTGCCTGGGAACTTCTCACTTGAACAAGAATCTGGCATCACAAAACTTTTAACAGGGTGAGAACTGATTCCGCAAAGTTAATAGAATACGGCTGATACTGACTTCGTACAAGGAGAGTCAATAAAATCCTATAGTATAGAAAATTGGTCGCATATGCCACTCTTTTTTAATGGCTGTTCATGACATCTCAATAGAACAAAGAGTCATTACATATGTAATGTATACGATCGAGATTAGTTAAGTATATATATTTGGGATATGCACGGACTAGTGGACACTGGAGAGCTCAGTGAGACTCGAGGCTGCGGAGGAGGAGCTGAGAGACTCTTATCTGTAATGGGAGGTGGATATGTTAGCTGCTATGAATAGCAACCATGCTTAATATAGTTAGGGACTTGGACGACCTATTAAGGATAACAACTTATAAAACCTTAAGAAGAGTAGATACAATCCTTTAACAGAATAAGAGTTAATACGTCTAACAGAAAGGAATGGGATATGGCCATTTTAAATGTAAACATTGTAATTTTATACTGGGGTATAGCCAATGAACACGCGGAAAGGCAAATGGGCACCCCCACTTCCAGTGGTTCTTGCCTGGAGAATCCCAGGGACAGGGGACCTGGTAGGCTACGTCTATGGGGTCCACACAGAGTCAGACCACGACTGAAGTGGACTTTAGCATTAGCATAGTCATGAACAATGGCTGTGATGGTTTCTGGTGGGAGCAGCAAAGGGACTCAGGCCAGACATGTACATGTATCCATTCTCCACAGTCCCCTCCCCCAGGCTGCACACGACAACTGAGCAGAACCCTCCCTGTGCTGTCAGCAGTCTTGGCTGTTCTCCATGGGTTAAATACAGCAGTGTGTCCTGTCCATCCCAGAAAACTCCCCGCTGAAAAACCCATCCTCTCTGCCACCGAACCATAAGTTCATTTTCTAAGTCCTGTGAGTCTTCTATTCTGGTAAGAGTTGGGTTGTGTCATTTCTTTTCAGATCCACATGTAAGGGATGTTCGGCAGATATTTTCCTTCTCTGTCCTGACCTTCACCCTCCTGAAGAGTGTGGAGTCTCGGAGAACTAAGCTGACTTTCTGGCTCTTCTGTCTCTGACCCGAGGTTTCTTGAGCATTCCTCTGGTGTAGCTGGGCGTGTTCTGCATCGCTCCTGCGTTAGCAGTGCCCTGGACCCTGTGCCATTCTCAGCAGCAGTGTCTTCACATCTGCGGCGTCCAACCGAACAGTGGGACAAGAGCTGCTAACTGAGCACCTGTGTGTCGCTGAAAGCTGCTGCAGAGCCGAATGTGAGGGGAGGAAAAGGTAAGCACCACTGGCTTGTTTGGAATTTGGAAGGCGTTTTTGTCATTATTAGGTGCATCGTCTCTTAGACAGTATTCTGTGTTTGATTTTTCTGGAGATGAGCTTCTTCACAGGAGCTGAAAGGTTTCTCGAGACTCGGGAGAGGCGCTGACCTTGGGCCTACCTTGAGGATTCGGCCACTCGCAGATGACACTTTGCATTTTCTGCTCGCCCTTTGGAGCATCAGAGCTGCTTTTGGAGACATACAGATGGGCGGGGGCCTGATCCTAATAAAACTTTGATTGGCCAGACAGGTGGTGGAACAAACGATCCCTACTTAAAAGGTTTAATATGATCCAAACAGTGTTGTTTTGCGAACCAGGGTTTCCAATAACAGCTTTATTGATCGGAATAGGTGGTGGATACGATGAGTTCAGTAAAAGCTTTTATGGCCAGGCAGGGAGTTGTAGGAACATGGTACCTTATAAATTGAAAGCTTTTATTAGCCAGAACTCAGGGTGGTGGAACAAGGTTCCAATAAAAGCTTTATTGACCAAACAGATGCTGGAAAACAAGGTTCGCCAATAAAGCTTTATGTCAACACAAGGTGGTGGAAGCAGGGTGACAATAAAGCTTTATTTTGTCAACACAGGTGGGTGGAACAGGGTTCCGTAAGCTTTATAGAAAACAGACAGGCGGTGAAACAGAGTTACAAATAAAGCTCTTTAAGCAGACGGTTGACGGAACAAGGTTCCAATAAACTTTATTGGCAAAAACAGATTGGCCAAAACCGGTACCAAAATTCGGGTTGTCATTGCTGACTGTGGATCAGGAAATTTTCCAGAGGCTGGTGTTTGCACTGAAACCCTGATTGAAATATCCAAGAAACGAGACCAGAAATGTGACCGAAAGTTACACGGGAGTAATGGTTTTCATCATGCTCAACTGCTTTCTTTTAAGGGTTTGCCCTTTTGTGTTAAGCATCATATCTTGTTTGGGTATTGATGCTGCTTTCCTCATTGCGAGAAGCATGCGGTCACTCTTGCCGAAGTTTTTACTTTTAATGTGGCACTCCTGTCATCTTTGCAAATATTAAAATTGTAAGCCCCGTAATATCAGTCACCTTAAATTTTTTTTTTTAGACCATTTGAGAAATATCATGTGATAGAGTTTGACAACAGTGTAGGGAACCACTGCCTGGCAGAAAGGGGTGGGTGGGAGGGAGTGGTAGAGGTGGGTGATGGCTTTCTCCTGGGAAGCATAGACTATTGCGTCCCCGTTGGATTTTGTGGGGTGAGAATACACAGAGAAAGATGAGTTAAGGATTGAACAGGAAGGAGTCTGTTTGGGGGTTGACGTAATCAGATGCTGTGAGGCTTGGGATCAAGCAGTCACACCTGTGAGTAAGCTTTGCAGCCCCTCGGCCTTTCCAGCCCACTGGCACCCCAGCGCGGCTGCGGTCGCAGCCAGGACAACCACCGGTTGCCAGGGATTAGGATGGCGGAAAGCCGATTAACAGCTCAGTGGGAAGCTCCTTGGTGTGTTTGCGGGAGGAGCCTGCTGTACCTGCCAGACCTCGGGTAGGCACAGGTCAGTGATGTGGGCTAAACGCTGCCGGGCTGGAGACGCTGGGATGCTCGGCTCAGAGACCAGTGTTACAGGACCTCCGGCTGCAACGCTGTTTTTGCCTGGGACCCTTGGAGCCCGCAAGCATTCGGCAGGTACAGATTGAGGCAGAAACACGTGAGCGCATTCAGTGCCAGTCCCAGTCGCTCAGTCGTGTCCTGACTCTTTGCGACCCCATGATCAAGACACTGACGCCAGGCTTCCTTCTTGTCCTCATCCACTCCTAGAGAGTTTCATCCAACTCGACTCCATCGAGTCGTTGATGCCATCCAACCATCTCACCTCTGTCGTCCCCTTCCTCCTCACCCTTATCTTTCGCCAGTCATAGAGTTTTTCTCCAAGCTGAGTCGTACTCTTCACAGGTAAGGCCAAAGTATTGGCAGCCCCCACGGACATGTATCACGTGGTCGTCCTATGCGGGGTCGCCAAAGAGTCGGAGGCGACTGAGGGATTGAAGCAACACTGGGGCTCGCTGGCCCTTTCGTTTGCTACATCGGATCTTTCCGTGGGATTTACCGAGGCTGAAAAGCGGCAAGGGGCAGGACAACGCAGGCCCCTGCACCACAGGCAGCCGGTCCTTCGGTGACGGGGTCCAGCTGTCGGGGTGCCCGACCGTCCCAGGAAGAATCACGTACTAGCAGTCAGGAAGTTGCCAGCATAACTTTGGCCATCTTGGCGATGCTGGGTTTGTCCACACTTTATTCCCCGCCCCTTCTGTTTGTTTCAGCTGTTGTATGCAAACACGGAAGCTCAGCCAGCACCTAACCTGGTGATTGAAGCAGCGCCCAAGGTCCCAAGCGGGACAATGCTGCTGTACGCGGGCAGGACCTGCCTTACGTCTGCTGGCGCCACCTGGCGGAGGCCAGTCAGGTGCGTGTCAGCCGGCGTCTCTTCGCGAGTCCCCAGGGCCGCTTCTTGACGGCTGGCTTCCGGGCGTGCCAGGAAGCAACGTGTTAGGTTTCCTTATTGCGCGGGTCTCCAAGCTCCCGGATCTAGGTTTCTTAGCAGCGCGGTCTCCAAACTCCCCGGATCTAATGCTGATGGTGTGAGGTTGGAGCTGATGGAGTAATAATAGAAATACAGGGAAGAGTCACTGCAGGACTGATGCTGAAAGCTCCCAATACTTTGGCCACTGATGTGAAAAACTGACCACTGGACAAAGACCCTGATGCTGGGAGACTAAGGGCGGGAGGATAAGGGGCGACAGAGGAATGAGATGGTTGGATGGCATCACGACTCGACTGGAGTTCTGAGTAAGCTCCGGAGTTGGTGATGGACAGGGAGGCCTGGCGTGCTGTGTCCATGGGGTCGCAAAGAGTCAGACACGACTGAGCGACTGAACTGAACAGGAACGCAACTGGAAAACGATCCTGAGGTAGTCTGGTTACTCGTTTCCCGCAGAGGCCGTCTGTGGTGCCAGGGTAAGGTCTGTGATGCAGAGGCCGTAATGAAAACGGAGTGCAGTGGCGTCTCGGGGCCTGAGTGACGGTCTCCTCCTCGTTTCCCAGGGAAGGAAGGAACGCAGTATCTTGAAAGCTTCGGGATACCGCGTCCGAGGAGCTCTTCTCTGCCATCTACCAGGTGACCGTCATTGCCCACTCCACTCCCAAAGCGTCCTGCTTGAGAGTTACATTTGGTGTATTTCTCATTGAAGGATAAGTCCCTTTGCAGAATTGTGTGGGTTTCTGCCACACATCCGCATGCATCAAGCCATAGTTGGCCTGCGTCCCCTCCTCTTGAACCTCCCTCCCACCTCCTCCCACCTCGCCACCCTCTAGGTTGTCCCAGAAGCCCCGGTTGAGCTCCCTGAGGTCATCCCGCAGATTCCTACATGGGCTAGTGCGTCACACATGGTGATTACGTCTCTTCCGTACCTCCCACCTTCTCTCTTCTCCCTACCTTCCCCGGGTCTGTAGTCTGGTATGTCTGCAATCTCCACTGATGCCCTGCAAAATGCATTCACGGAGTACACTCTTTCTAAGATTCATTGTAATGTCTCAGTATACGATATTTGTTTTTCTGACTTGCTTCCCTCTGTGTAACAGGCTCCAGGTTTCCTCCACGCTCATTAGAACTGACTCAAAGGCGTTCTTTTTTGTGGCGGAGTAATATTCCATAGTGTACATGTTACACAGAGTCTTTTTCATATTGTCTGTCGATGGGCATCTAGGTTTGCTTGAAATGTGACAGCAGTCGTGTTGATTTCAATGTTCCATTAATTTCGCTCTCATGTGAAAGGGATTGGTTATGCAAATATACCACGATTTCATTTTGTAACAAACTGAGTTAATTATCCCACCCTATATATGCACCCATCTTCCTTCTCCATTCCTCTGTTGATGAATGAGGTTGCTTCCATGTCTTTTTGCTGTTGAGAATAGTGGGGGTTGTTGATGAATCCTGGGGGGGTGCGTGTCTTTTTCTAATTTATGGTTTTCTCCACGGTGTATGCCCAGCGGCGGGAACACAGGATCGTGCGATAGCTTCTCTCCTAGTTTTTAAAGAACATTCAATACGCAATTTTCCATAATACCTGGACAAAGTACACCATTCCCACCAAAACTGGCAGAGGGCTCCTTTTTTCTCCGCACAGTTCTGGCCAACACTAAGTAGGGTTTGCAGAAGTTTTGGTGAATGGAATGTGTCTCATTCCGCTAGCGACTATGATTAATTACTGTGACAAGGTATTTGCGCAATCTCAGCCCATCCAGTCCTCTTGCCTGGAAAACCCATGGACGGAGGATCCTGGTAGGCTGCAGTTCATGGGGTGCTAAGAGTCGAGACGACTGAGCACTTCACTTTCACTTTCACTTTCATGCATTGGAAAGGAAATGGCAACCCACTCCAGTGTTCTTGCCTTGACAATCCCAGGGACGGGGGAGCCTGGTGGGCTGCCGTCTATGGGGTCGCACAGATCGGACACGACTGAAGCGACTTAGCAGCAGCAGCAGAGTTGAGTTTCCAACTGGTGGGTTTTTTTTTTTTTTTTTTTTCAGGTATTCCAGAGTTTAATTCAGGTTATAGCATAGAGGTTTATTCTTTTTTTGTTTTTTTGTTTTTTCTCAAACAGAGGTAGTTACATCATGCTTCAGTGACTTCCGTGTGCAATTCAGCACAGACTTTTTGGATCATTCAATTCTGTATATATGAGTGTGTACTGTTCATTCCTAACCCTTCATTTGTCACTTTTCATATAACATTTTTTTTTTTTGGTAGTCATAAGTTTCCTTTGTTCTTCCCTGGTAGCTCAGCTGGTAAAGAATCCTCCTGCAATGTTGGAGACCCCGGTTCGATTTCCCTGGGTTGGGAAGATTCCTGGAAGAACGGATTAGGCCTTACCCACTCCAGGATTCTTGGGCTTCCCTGGTGGCTCACTTGTGTAAGAATCTGCCCTGCAATGCTGGGAGACCTGGGTTCGATCCTGGGTCAGGAAGATCCCCTGGAGAAGGAAATGGCAACCCACTCTAGTATTCTGGCCTGGAGAAAATCCCATGGACAGTAGGATAGGTGCCAGTTGCGGGTCCAAAGAGTTGGACAGACTGAGCAACTTCAAGACATAAGTTTTCTTACTCCGTTTCAAGAGTCTTGGCTCTGTTATGTAAATTAGTTCGTTTGTGTGAACACCCAGAGCCCCCCAGTCATGGTTATATGAAGCTGTCTTTCTTGATTCGTCACTTGGTAAACCGGAGTCACTGCGGTCCATCCAGGTGCTGGCAGCGGCCTTATTCTTCTGCTTGCGGGTGAGCCGTATTCTTGCACAGAGAGATCTGCCCTTTGTTTTCCTGTCAGGGGTACGTTTCGGTGGATTCGTGTCTTGGCCAATGTGCATTGTGCTGGCCCTGCAAAACAGGAAGGCGTGTGTTATTTTGGAAACATGAAAAACTTTTTTTCTGGATCTGAAGCCCAGAGGTGGGATTACTGGATTGTACGGTTCTGGATGCTGAAGTTTGTAGGAACCTCCATGCCGTTTGCCACCGTTTTGCTGCACGAGTCTAGCTTCCCCACCAAGAACTGCGGGAGGAATTCGCTTGCGCCTGCCCCTTTGCAGCACTTGAAATCTTTGTAGATCTTTCTGAAGATGGCCAATTCTGATCTGTATTCGAAGGGAATGCGTCATTGCACTTTCGATTTGCTTCTAAATAATTAACTGATGCTGAGCAATCTTTTATGGGCCTGATGCCAAACCTGTATGCCTTCTTGGACGAGAATATCCATTTTGATCTTTGGCATATATATATATATATTTTTTTTTTTTTTCCTTCCTTTTGGTTGTCTTTTTGTGTTTGTCATATTGAAATGATGAAGCATCCTCAATAAGTTTTGGAGTTGAAATTTCTTGTGAGTGCCTTATTTGCAAATAACTTTTTTTTTTTTTGCAGTCCTTGAACAACTATCTGTTTCTTTCGTTCAGGGCTTTCTTCTTTGTTTGAACCAAAT